>NW_010389558.1:0-15333 GCF_000710305.1 Buceros rhinoceros silvestris
GGTTCGCGTTCTCTCGGTGTTCCTAACAGCCAGGAAACGGCGTTCGACAGAGGAAAGCGTTCTGATACCTGCTTTGGTCGCTGATTTTTCCTACAGTGGTGTTCTGCTGATGTTGAGCTCAGCTTTCCACGACAGGTTTTACTGGTTTGAGATGGAAAACAGCTGTTAAAAATGAGAAGGTGGGGAGGAAGGAAAAAGTAAAGAAAACACCCCAAACTCCACCAGCAAGGAGACATTGGAATGTGATCAGCTGAACAACGGCTGGCTGGGAAGCCCTGAAATACTGAGGGCTGCAGGAGACTTTTGGAAAGATATTGCAAGAAGTTTGAAAAATATAACCCGTGTTGCCACCAAGTTTAATTGGGAGGGATGAATAAGCCAAATTTTATTGGTAGAAACACAAGTGTGTTCTGCATATTATTCTCCTCTCTTATTACAGTACTTTATATACGTTTTCTAGCTTAAACATTTATTGGAATATGTGTTGGGCAGTTCTAGTATCTGTGATGGATCCACGACACAAATTAAGCCAGAGGATTTTGAGGTTTCAGTAAGTTACTGCTCTTCTTGCCAGCTTACACTGCTGAGGAACAGCGAACCATGCAGCCCAGCTTTCTAACATCCATAAACATGTCCTGGGGCAGAGAGGATGATTCCAGGCCCATCAGCTGTGTGCTTGGCCTTAATGATTCTACTTGAGTTTTCTCTTTGTCAGAAGCTGAATTGACGAGAGCAACAAGCTAGCCTGCCTTTAACTCCTCCTTCTGATTATCAGAAATACCAATGCGTGAAGGTAAAGCTTCTTCCCCTAAATGAATAGGATTTGCTGTCTCGCTGTCACGAAAAATAACTCCAGAACAGTACGTGGAGATGCCAGACCTCTCCTCTTGCAGTTCTATCGCTTAGGGATTGCTCAGTTGCTAAATTAAGGTTATTCAAGTTTTAGCTTGACCCAAGGCTCTGAGTTCCTCCCACTCGTTTTCAGTGGGATTTACATGAGGGGAGATGACGTTCTCCACCCTCACGTACTTTCACTTCTGCTTCTCATTCAGAGCTTTTCTTAGCCTTTTGCAATTCTGAGAATTGCTCTTTTCATTGAGGGAAGGCTGTTGTCTCCGACAGCTGCTGAGGTGCACCACGTAGTCTGTCACTCCCAACCCAACAACTTAACTTCTGGCTGCATCTCTCAGAACAGGTTAGGTAGTTAGCAGAGGCATTAACAGAGCCGTTTCTTATAAATTACAATTAACTGAGCATGAACTATGAATTATAGTTCGCATTTGGTGCTCAGCATGCTGCTTAAGAACATTTGTCACATGTGGTACTCCTCCATTTTCAGAAAGTATTACCAAAGGATGTTTATGGAGGAGCAGGAAGTATTTTGATGTTGCTATGGTATAAATTGGAACAGCTCTGCTGTTCAGTGATTTCAGTCTGGAATTCATCCAGTATTACTCAAGGGATAATTTTACCCAATTTTTCTTGCATTTCTTCCTCCAGATATTTTGTTGTTGTTGTTGTCATTCTTGTTGGTATCAACAAGTGAGTTTCTGATACTTGGCTTAGTGAGTTCGCCTTTGTTCCTAGTCCATGAGTCGTCAGGCAGGCCAGCGATACTCTGTTTTAGGGCAGAAGTCAGGCTGTGGGCTTTTCATCTACTTTTTTGAACCAGGCAGAAAATGACAGTTTTAAAATCAATGTTATTTCACTGTATCATTAACATAATGATAGTGGAGATGAACAAAATGTAGTGAGCACAGAAGAAAAATTAAAAATGGAATATACTGCATTAGATGTAAATCAGGACAGGTATTTATTCCGCAGTCTGAAAACAAAAAGACTTGGTAGGCAAACATAACTGCATACTGGGACTGAAGATGTTGTCCTTGTTCTGTTTGGGTCTTACACTAAGATTTTTCAGTTGAGTTCTAAACAGAAGGCTTCTGGTTAAATGCACAAAACCAGTAACCATTTAACCAAACTCACCCCACTTTCTGTATCTTCTAATCTCAATTGCACTCTTTTTATTCCTCCAGCACATCTCTCCTGTGTTCTCTCTGTCCCACCCGTGACCTTCTGTTCCCCTTATGCATCCAAAATCCCAGTGGTAGAAACTAGACTGGTTGGGCTGGAGACAAAAGCTGATTTAAGTCCAGGGACCGTTAATGGCCAGGCCCCGGGCAAGACTTTGCTTTGACTATGTCATAGCAATATCAGTTTACTCCTGCCTGAAGAGCTGGTCCAAACCCTTGTTTCAGTTGCACAGATCTACACTTCATTACAAATAACTTATTTTCTTTGAGATTTGTTCTTTCTTCATTTTTGTTATTATTAAAATTATCATCAACACTTACAGGTTTGCAATGGGATAAAGGGGGTAAAGAGAGATCGAGTCACTGGGTTGGTTTTTTTTTTTTAATGATGCTGCCCTACACTTATTGATACAGATAATCCGTGGTCCTAATTCGAGTGGCTGTAATAGCATGTGCAAACGTAAATGGGTGTTTGCCCACACTCTGCAGGTACTTAGATACAGGTCTTGCAACCTCTTTGCGGGCTTCATGGCTCTCCCATAGGATGTTCTCCCCTAGGATAATCATGACTCAGGTACTAAATAGCAAAGTACAAATTCTGGCAGTGAAACAAGTTGCAATAATCCATTTGTTAAGTAATTGCAAAAAGCAAATTCAGAAAATGTAGTTTGCTTGTAGAAAACTCTCGATCAGAGAAAGTGATTATGTTTTGCAGTTGAGGATTTGTTGAAAATGGTTCACCCAGGTTTAGAGACCTTACTTGCACAAGCTCTAGTACTTTCGATTTTTAGCAACGTCTTGCAAAATAAGATGTTATTTCTCATATGGAGTAATGAGGAGCTTTACTCCTAGCTGGAGTAAAGCTGTGCTAACTTCCTGGTTTGGGTGGAATGACTCCTATCTGTGTAACCCAGCAGAATTCTGCACTAAATTCTAGAAAACTGGATTGCATTTCTTTTAATTATTTTTTTTAGTATATCATATTTCAGATGCATCTGATTTGTACTACCTTCTTTTTTGTTGCTAAAGAATTATTTGGTGTACAAATCAGCATTTTCGGTGATGCAGAATACAGAAGAAATATTAAAAATGCAATTTGTCCCTGCTTAAGAAAAGCTGTGGATAATCGATCCCGTATCTGTCCCTGGGTTGTCAGATGGAGTCTCTGGGCTGGTCAGCAAAGTTGAAGGCTGTGCTGGAAGCACCATGGCTGCCAGTTCTCTAATTAGCCCAGGGGAATTCCAGGCGACATGGCTGCTGTGATGAATATTTTGAGCTCTAACTAGGTCTGTGTGCGCTTTGACATTTTTGGCACCTTTGTGCCCCATTAATATTGACTTTTGACAGATCCTCCTCTAGTTAATCTTTCTGGCACAAATGATGTACAGAAGCGTATTTTAGAGACCCAAGCAGGAGGCATTAACAAAATAAGCCTTGCTGCCAGTCTTAGATGAAAGAGGCTGCCATTGATCTGGCCAGAGAGGGTTGACTAGTCGGAGCTAAAGCTAATGGGGCTGGGAGGGAAGGTCATGCTGGAAGACACTGAGATGGAGAAAAACCCTGAAGACTGTTTTATTTTTGTCTGGAAGTCTAAGTGAGCTGGGATAGCCACATCCGGTGACATTTGCTTTCCTTTGAGACTGCCAAGATTAAGTCCCTACACTGGTGTATCAGGGTTATTTCTGAGACCAAATCTTCATACCATTCCCTGTGTGCTGTGCAGACAGACACATCATCAGCATACATCAAGTATGATGGCTGCTTTTATCTTCTTCACAGTATCTTTGGATTCACTTAAATTAAGATCTACCAGAAGAAGTAAAAGTCAAAAGATTATTTTCTGCTTTGTGCATACTTTTCAGTTGAGAATACTGCTAAAGTTTACATAAAAAATTTCCGTAGTAATCTAAATAAACAATCTCAAGGGTGAGAGCTTAGCTTATTCACAGTGTGGACTTTTGCACCCATGCTTCATTTCCTCTCAACAACATTACTGTAACACATTGCTGAGTGCTCTTCTCCCCCGCCACCCCCCTGGTTAGCTCACTAAATTGCCCCCAGTTCCTGCAGATAGGACTGTAACCAGAATACAAGGTCTCTTCGCAATCTACCAACCTCAATAGATTGATTCCCATTTCAAACACATTGATTTTTGCAGCGCTCACTATAGTAACAGCATTCTGCTCTCCGTGTTTTGTACCCTTGACTGATCAATGTTAGTCTTCAGCTGGAAGCCTGGATGTTTCTCTGCTAGGAACTTCAGCTTTATGTTCATTTAGAGCTTACAAGCCTGAGGAGTTTCAGCCTGAAATATGACAGTGACTTATTAGCAGCTCAAAAAGGAGGTTTATCATGAGAATATGTAGGAAGCTGAGCAATCGCTGGATCAGGTGGATCTATCGTGTCTCCAGCCACATCTTCTTGTATTACGCTCCTCTGCAGTCATGCTGACTTTGGCAGTGAGAATCAATATAAATGAGTGCTGTCTCCTGACCTGACATCATACCTAGCACAGCAGAAAAAGAGAAGTTTTCACTGACTTGTATTACTCTTCACACTTAAGTACTGAATTAAAGCTTCTTCTAGTCCTTCCTGTCAGTTTTTTGGTCTGCAGATATTTCGCCTGGGCAAGTATTCCTTTCTCCTTCTGCATGCAATAGGCTAAATTTATTTTTAGAGGCAAATATGTTCCAGAAGAATACAGGACATAAACCAGGAAATAAGAATCACAGTGAAGTCTGAATGAACTGACCCTGTCAGTGAAGAATATGGCATGAACCTTCTTATTCAAGGATGGTACAGAGAAGGATCATCTGGATGTCACCACACGTTCTCCTAGGGGCACGTCTCGATAAGCCTAGAAAATTAATGTTATTTATTATTCTAAGGGTCAGAGTACTATAGCAGCGGAAACAGGACATATTCCATCAAATCTAAATGCTTTAGAGCTAGTTATGGTTATTGTACACAGAGTGTAAATATATGTTAATAGAATACTGGGAAGGGTGGTATTGGATTTCTCTGGAAGTTCTCAGTTCCTACAGACTGGCAACCCATATCCATCGGCACTTAGCACCACGCTCTTAACCTGTCCTGCCTCATCATCACTTAGTATTTGTTTCTGTAACGCTAATTTTAATAGTTGTAAATTTAAGTGTATGAACCAATCTGAAATTCTTTGTAATTAAACTAGAACATATCACTAACAATAGTAATCTTTCTAGAACAATCTTTTTCCTCTGTTCATAAATTAAAATAATAATCACAGGGACCATTTTTGTAATCTCTCAACTTGCACAGACATGAATTACTTATGTCTTGGATCTTTTACGGGGAATTTTTTTTTGCTAAACCTGCCTTGATATGACCTTAAAACTACAGATGACGAAGATTATTCCCCAAGAGTCCTCAGTGAGAAGTTCTATAGGCTATTTCAATCACTGCTGCCAACCTTTCCTTATGATGCCCAGCTGCAGTGTCAGCCAGCCTCTCTTGCTGGACTTGTCTGCTGTGCTAAACAACCTAGTCTCATTGTTTTGTCTGCATTGGAAACAGGGATCTTAATTCTCTTTTTACTTGAATAAACATTTCCAATCTCCAGAAACTTTCAGCTTTTCCCCACGGTGGATTCTGGTGCTGGATATAGTATTCCAACAATGGCTGAGACAGTATAGATTGTACGTAACTTATTAATCTTTAAATGCTTGAGGCACGTCAAGGTCATATAAAACTGCCTTTATTTTGGCTGGGAGGAAGGAGGAGGAAGATGGCCCATGCCCACAAGACTTCTCCAGTTTCTGTGTCTGCTGCATTTGTCTGAGCTTATATTGGACCTTTATTGCTGATGCATTCTCTCGCAGAAGGAGGATATACTACAGTACTTCATCTTCTCTGTGCTTGTGCTGGCTCTCGGGGGAAATTTCATCTCTTTAGTATGCAGTTCAAACACTGTCTGAAAAGGTGTCATGCTTTGGATAATAATTTTTCAAACAAATTTAACGCACTGATTTCCTTGGGATGAAGATCAAGCACTGTTCCATCCAAGATGCACCTAAAGGGCAAATTGTTTAAGTTTACTGCAACAGAAATGACAGAATATCAATTTGTTTTCTAACTTCATGTCATATTTGAGAATCAAATAAGCAATTACACAAGAGTAAATTGGATTTATTTCAGTGTCAGATCTGCAGTCCACTTGTTTTGTTTGATTGAGGTAAGATAGCCCTTCATTTTACAATAAACATGCTCCAAATATTGTATTTCTTCCTTGGCTTCTTCAGAGCTTGTAGTTTCTTAGCTTTAAGTTGAAAACATTACTCAACACAATACGTAACCGACTTAGTTAACACCAGAAGCATTCCATGTATTAAGGTGACGAAGGTGATGAATAGTCTTAAATCTCTCTCTCTCTCTTTGCAATGAAGCAACTTGCAAACTGCTGCCAATGTATTCGTGTCACCTTCTTCTGTCATTTGCGTTTATCAACCCCCCCAAATCTGAATGTAAAAATAGGACCTCGCACACAATGTATTTGCTTAGTCCCCGAGTGCAACCATGTGTAGATAGAGGTCAAAATTATATGACCCCAAAAGAGGACAATTTTACAGTTTGTTTTAGAAAAAATGGCATTTTCAGATTCTTCTCAGACTTTTCTGAATGTTCAGATGCCTCCAAATAATCCAAATTGTCTCACTTCAAGGAATAACAGATATAATTTACACAAATGTTTCTGCTCCCTAACATGATGTAAGGATCCTAGACAGCTCAAAGGATTGCTGAAAGGAAACTTAAGTGGTTCTCCTCTAGGCCTCCTGCTCAAGAGTACAGGTAAAACAGAATTGCTTCCTTCCTTTCACCCACAATATTTTTTGCAAAATGTGTCAGATCAGACGCTTCCAATTCTGTATGTTATCTGAATCTGAATTAATTCCCATGTCGGGCAAGCAAAGACCATTTTGCATTTAGTTCATCATTTACACAGAATTATTTTGGAAAGTGTTCTATTAAAAATGACTTCTGTATAAAAAAGCATATTCTTTATCTAGAATTGTAACGCCTCTCTAGGCCAAACAAAATGTTGGTGAAATACGTGAAGCTCTTTGCCAAATTCCTGAGCCACTGCGAGTCACTCCATTCTACACAAATCACAATTGTGCATTTATAATAAACATGAAAGAAACTCCAAACATGACAATTGAGGTTTTACCAGCCTGAAAATTATAGCCCAGCCATGGTAACTGACATTCTGACAGCAATGAAACCAAAATTTGGCCGCCGAAAGCTGTTTTTAGCTGCTCATTGTAATGGTTGTGATCACCGTGAATTCTGACGGGAATTAGCAATCTCGGTCCAGAAGTTGCAGTGCGTCCAACGCGCATGAACCAGCCAGGTATCTACTTGCAAAATAACCATCAGCCAAAGGAATGACCTTGGTCAATCAAAGGCTATAGTAGCCTCCTAAACGAACTACTCGAAGGAGTTGCCTGCAGAGGCCCAGGCTGAAGCTCGTTAGTGCTGCACAATCTCCTCCTGCCACTGCCCGCTGGAGTGGTAAATGCAGCACTGTTCTCATCGGCTGCCGCCAGCCTTTCAGAAACACTGAACTGACACCGCCTTTTTCTGACAGATAAATAATGCTCTTTGCAAATGTTTCTGAAGCCATGATTTGGACATTCTTACTGCAATTGTTTCTGTAAAATCATTCTGTTTATTAATACATGTGGCTGTGAAACTATTTTCTCAGCATCCTACAATTTGTAGCCAGGAAACATTGAGTTCATCTGTGTTTCCATGTGGAACTGGCAGGGCTCCTATGCCTTTCATCCACCCGCTAGCACACTCTGTAGAATCACTGAATATTGGGTGGGATAGGATCCTCAAAGTTTGTTTTGCCCTCTGGGAAAATCAGAAACGCTTAAGCCATTCCTGACAGTTTATTTGTCTAACCTGTTTTTGTGGAGACTTCACAACCTCCTCAGATTGAAGAAAGTTTTGTTCATGTCTTTCTAAATCTTTTTTTTTTTTTTTTTTTTTTTTTTTTTTTTTTTTTTTTTTTTTTTTTTTTTTTTTTTGTGGCAGTTTTCTTGTCCTGTCTTCATTTGGACTCAGAGAACAACTTACTGCCTTTCTCTTTGCAAGTCTTATGTATATTTGAAGGCCACTAGTACATTTACTAATATTTTGTCTAAGATGTATACTATATATTTTCATTTATCTTTCCTTTTTGCATCGCAGTCAGATAGGCTGTGTCTTAGAATTTACTATATCCACTGTTACTTCATGCTGAGATAAAAGTTTGCCCGTTGGCTTTTAGCAAGAGGTGATAGAAATGTTCATCAGCTCAGGAACAGGCCAAGGATAAAGTTTTTATTGTTCTACCCTCTTGGGTGCCTCATTGCTTCAGTCAGGAGGTAATTTGCTTTGGTTTGTATGCTGTTAGCACATTACTTCTGAGATGTAGAGGCTGAGTTATTATGGCTTCTTTGTCAATGGCAGCAGAAAGGATTAAACCCCAGACTTTTGCTCAGATCTGTTGACAGTGGGGGAGAGAGAGAAATGGTGATTAACTGGACTTCAAAGGCAGCTCTTTGGTACGCTGGCCCAAGCAATACTTCTCAGAGCACGGAGGAACCATACACAGTGAACAAGAGACTTGTCTTGAGACTTACCTGAATTATTACTTTTCTTGCCAGTATCTAATATTATTTAGCAAATGAAAGTTTTCTTTCCATCCCCTCTCTTTTTCTGATAAAACTATGGGCATGTCTCTTGACCACAGAAGGCAGGTCAGGGTCAGTCTAGATCTGTTCAAGGGCTGCCCTTCACCACTGTCTACAGATCTCTTCAGTGGCTGGAGCAGTCACCTAAGCATATCGTTCCATAATCTGTGTGTGTCTTTATTGTCTTGTGTTGCCTTAGTACTACCAACTCCCTTTTTTTGACTTCTCACCTTTCTTCAGCAGTATCTCAAAATTTGATCAGCTGTAGTGTTCGTCTATAAAAAAGAAAAAAACCATTTTGAGATGTTCAAAGCTATTTTGTCGCGTCGAAATGTTTTCAGTATGTATTTATATAGACTAAGTGCAAATATATTATGTGATTCTCTTTTCTAATAATTTATGGACCTTTTGTGATATTTCATGTCAGTTTAAATTTGCTGAAGTTATCTGGCATTACGCCGTAAGTCTGACATTGTAAACAATATCTTGTCTTCCTGATGAAGAACGGCAGCTTCAGAGGCTCCTCTGAAAGACTAACACGATAGTCAATGGGTGTATTTCCTGAGACTCTATAGAGTGTTCAGGGCTTTTTCATCCAAAAGTTTTTGATAGTTCCCATTATACTTGTGCCTTTGTCATCAGGCCTTAGTTACTGTGCTTGATCGATGACAATATTAATCCAAGATTAATCCAAAAGAGGAACCAAACAGCAATGTAAGACAAACAGCAGCAGAGCTAGAAGGGTATCGGTATCCTTCTTCAGGGTATCGGTATCCTCCTTCAGGGTATCGGTTTTCATTTCTCTACAGTAAGACTAAGTGCTTTTTTTAGCCCTTTTGTATAATTATTAAGAAACTCAAAGAGGAGTTTCTCTTTTCACTTCCTTCCCAATCCTGCTGTGTCAGAGGACAAGGTCACCATCCTCAAATGCTCTTTACTACCGCCCTGAAGGAGAGCAGTCTGTGAGAGTGCTGTCTAATAGGCTTCTGACAGAGCCAACCTGGCAAGTTGAAGCAGCATTTAAATGGATAGTCTGAGCTATCTCAGACAAATTTGCTTGAAGAACTGTGGGAGTGCTCCTGTAAATGTATTCAGTCGAGTTATCTCCACCAGAGAGTGGTGACAAGTGGCTGGCATTGATGATCTCTCCCACTAAGACAGCTGGATGGGTCGATGATTTGTGTCTCCAGCACAGTCCGCAGGCCAGCAGTAAGTGCCACCGGCTGCATCTTCAGAGGGGACTTGTCTGTGTATGAATGTTTTATCAGTCATACACTCTCCATCCTTGCTGACTTTCTCAGTTTAGTGTTAACCTTTCCCTAAACACCTTAAACAGAAGTCCCTCTTCTCCCTGCAGGAATTACAGTCTTATAAATAGTAATGGGAATTTACACCTGAGTTTTGCCCAGCATAACTTTTCCTTGTGTCTTGAAGCTTACTGTGCATCAGCTGAATTACATTAACTTCTATGCGTGTTCTTAGCCTAAGATAAACTTGGTGATTTCAACTCAGTAATGCAGTAATAAAAATAAAACCTAAACATACCAGATTATTTAAAGGCACTGTGTTTCCAAATGAACCCCCATCAATTGTTTGTAAGGAGATGACTTTGCTCTTTGAACACACACACACACACTGAATTTGGAAATTGAAAGTGAGAGAGATGGGAAGAAGCACTTAAAACTTCTTTTGACTGTGCTATGCACAGCAATATGATGTCTAGTTTCATCGTGTTTCATTTTTAGTGAAATGTTTTGTTCATAATGACACACATACAAAATAAATCATAATTCCAGCTAGTCAGAATAAATGAAGGATGAGAGAAAAATGACAAGATTGGTGGAAATGCAGTATTATGAGTTTCACCTATACTTGATCTGCAAGTAACCATTGCATCTCGTGCGTGTGTCTTTAGAACGCTTCCTGTGCATTTCAGAGTTCACGTGGCAGAATGACCCATTTCATCATCATCAAATCAGGCAGCACTTGAGGTTGTTTAAGGCGGGCAGTGATCACAGTCCACTGAGGGGTGTAACCTTTCTGAAGGTTATTCTGACACCTAGAACATTTGGTACTGTACCACGTGAAACGGAGAAAGTGCCAGCGGTCATTCAGCAGGCTATCTGCCATTTAAACGCCAAAATTACTCTGTCTGGCCAATAAGTGCCTATGTTTCCATTTCATATACCATGACATCGCTTATGCAGCAAAATTTACATCATCATCTTCAAAGAGACTTAAGTTGGTTACATGCATTCAACATCACTGAAATTCAGTGGCATTTGGACACTGATTCACTTGTGCACCTTTAAATACTTTGGCCTTAATTAGCAATAACCTTTGCAATACTATTTAATCAACCAGTGATTCTTCATTTAGTCTCAATTTTTTTCCTAATCTCTTACTGTGTATGCGAAACAAATGGAAGTAATATCAATAGTCTTAATCCGTTAATCTAGCTCACTTTTGTGTTATCAACGTGAGCCTGACTTTCAAGCAGCTCCTTCTTTATGTTTTGTGCTTAACGTCTTTGATGGATTAATGAGTAAAACCAAGCCTGATGTGATATGCCTCTGGATCTATGTCTATTACAGCTTCTTGCGGCAAAGATGGTTCATAAGGTTTTAGAGGCACAGAGAGCAATGAAATTATTTAATGTGTACTTGGGTAGAATCTGTGTTTCTTTGGAAGAAAGTTTGGTTTTTCCTCCAGAGTTAGCAAATTTGCTAGTTTAGAGTGGGGGTAGGCAAGGGAGGTGCTAGCCAAGCCACGGAGAACATAAGAAAAGTAAGTTGGACATGAGACCCAGAAATACTGAAAGCTCGGAGCTTGCCGCAGTGCTGGTGTTAGGGGAATGCTCACAAGCAAAGATACTATGAACAGGCAGCAGTCTTTTGCAAAAGGAAAAGTTAGAAATTTTACGCTAATGTGAAGTTAAGAGCTGATGCCCTTAGAGTCAGACATCTCGGTAGGTATGTACAGCCCATTGACTGCAATGTCTCACTTGCATTGGTCTTAAGTCAGCAGCAAGCACAGTGAAGTCCAAAGATGGACACTGCTGTAAGAGCAGGATCAGGCATTATTTCTACATGCTGTGGGATTTATTTGCTGCTCAGGATTTACAGTCATCTCTGACAATTGCTTCTTGCAGCCACAAAACCAAGTACATCCTACACTGAAGCACAGCAATAACAAGATTTGAATGTCATTAGGGGCTACTCCTACACATCTTGCATTAAAGCGGCAAAGTGTTTAACCCATGAACAGAGCTCCTATTATCTTTGTTTTTGAAACCTCAGTGTAGATCACTTAGCCACTCTGCAAGAAATCCCATGAGAGACCAACAATAGCAGGGAACAAAGTCAGGCAAAGAGGATTCTATCTGCTAGAGCTTTTTAAACACGTTTTCCTTATGAGCGCGGAGTCAGCTTGAATGCTACTCCTAATATAGATTAACCTAAGACAGATTTCTGCAGAGCATGAGGCCGTAAGAGAATTTGGCCAGATGATAGTTTTTCACTGCGCAGCTCTGCCAATTACGTACAGCACAAAGGAGAGACTAATGCATAAAATGCATAATATGCCATCTCCTTCATGACACGGGGCTTAAAGAGAAACATCACAGATACTGTTTGCATTTTCCATCAGTGCTCAGGTAAATCCAAGTCTGAGATAAGAATCTGTTTCAGCATAGTTCATCTAGCCAAATGAGCTACCAAATATATGGGTTCAGTTTCCAGGCAAGAATGTGGCCATTCGAGCCGTTTCAGTGCTGTATAGGGTCAGCCACAGTCTCATCCACCGTTGCGTAAATCTGGAGGACTGGGGTCGCAGAAGTAATAGAAGTGTGAGATCTACCGGTTTATAACTGTTTGAGAAAAAACCTAGAGCCTCTCTGCTGGCTGACAAGCAAAATACCTTATTCACTTCAATATATTTTATAAATAGTTAACCGATCATTAACAAATGTATAGTACCCTGGCTTCTTTCTTATGTTTTAGTGCTTAAAACAGATGTCAGATTGCAAATACATCAAACAAATCTCTTTGTTTAGAGACAGAAAAGTTATGTACTAAAACTGGTGAAAAAGGCTATTTTTAACCAAGTGACTTAGAAAGACTGTGTTGAAGAGGCTGCTTCCAAAGCAAGATGGGGTCAGGCTCCAGCTTCACCTTTGGCATTCCTTCTGAGATTGCAAACGAACAATTGTGATGATGGTGGTTGTGTGCAAAGTGAGGTGAAGAGATTAAGGCTATGAAATGCAATCAACCTATGCCACCAGCTAGCTGCAATCTACTCTTTTTATGTGTGTATCCTGGAGCAGCAGCAGTGCTGGAGCACAGATTTGGGATGATGGCTATGCTGTGGACCTGCCTGCATAGCAAATCAGAACATTTCCAGAGTACTTTCTGCATGATCTGATTACAGACTAGACTAGCTCTCAGTCTGGATGTCACCACGGGACTTAGATACAAATACACCTCTCACGAAATGGGAATACATTTACTGTTAGCCAAACGAATTACAGAAGCTCATTTCCTAAGCAAAAGCTAAGCAAGGAGAAACAGGGATGCTGACTTTCCCTCCCTATTCTGTTCCTCTGGGGTTCTCTTTCGTAGCTCTGCAATGGGGGAGAAATGAATCTCTCCTCAGATAAATCAGATAAGCTTTCACACCTACTAGTGAATAGCAGCCTGAAAAATAGTTTTGAATATGCAGGTAGGAGAACAACAACTTAAAAAAAATCCATACAATTATTTTACAGAGGCATAAAACCCACTGTTGATTGGTGGTTATACCTAACTTCAAGCAAAGGTTAGTTTCGGAATATTTTAAAACTGATTGGCATAGCATCATTCTGTAAGGCCTCAACCCTGCAAAGCTTGTAAGTACATGCTTTATTTGAAGCCCTTTCATATGCCACCAAATTCAATGGGATCATACACGTCATTAAGTGCTTTTCTGGGTTAAGACCTAATTCTTTCAATTTACAGAGGTTTCCAGGTGCTTATTTAGGACATAAGAGAACTGAAATATTTTATTGTAATAGTTCTTCACGAAAAGAAAAAGCTAATGCAAACCTTTGCCTTCATTAATCATCAAGAAAGGTGTGTCCCGCTATTACTGAAACTTCCACTACGTATTAGAAGCCCTTCTAGGGCAAAAGAGAGCCATATATTGTAATAGTCACTTTGCTGAGAACGTAGTTGTATTGAATTGGATCATTTATGTATTGTCAAAATGTACTACATAGTTCAGAATTAAAATTCACCAGAACTTAACATTTTGTGTGATCTTAAAGGTGGCTTGCACTTTATATACAAATAACTTGCTATATGAACTTCCTGAAGAATTTATTTTATACTGTAATTCAGTATAAAATAAAGAGAAAAGACTCAGAGACAACAGGAGTATACTGGAATTGATTTTCAAGCACACTGTAATCACTGTAGGGTCTACTTCCTTTCCTTTTCACTGATTAATACTTGATTTCTTTAAGTTCCAGCCACTAATCTGTATTCTGTGAGCTAAGGTGTTTTACCTGTGGCATCTATTTGTCTATTCAAAAATGCCTGAACTTTGTGCATGTAAACATCTAGAAATTAGAGGAATTCTGCAATACAGCACATGCATTACGCACCTACGGCGGGTTACGGGGGAGAGCGTTACTTGAGTTCTTACGTGAAATGTGAATGTCTTCTGCACGTGACGTCACAGCCAGAACAGTTACCCTTTGTGGCAAACACCTCTTGGTCTTTCGGAGCAGAATGTTCTCCATTGTTGTCAGTTGTCAGATAGGTGGGTGCCCACAACTTAACAATAAAATGGTTGGAAGGAACCAGTAATTTCACCACTGAGTCGTCATGGCAAGAACCTGTACTATCCAAAAGGTAGAACTGCTGTCATGTAAGTATCTCCATCTTACCAGGCAGACCTGAAGCAAGCAGAAACAGCAAGACTTGGTATCTTGTGTATAATCTCCCTTAGTGAGACCACAGAGAGCAAGCAAGCCACTGCCTCCCGTGGCCCTTACTGAAGAGTCAGCACATCTATAGTGATCCGATGTGAGGTAAGTATCAGTTTTCAGAACAGATGGAGCCGTGACGATGGGCACCAAACCACACCTTTTCCTTAAAGGTGGTTACAACAGTATATGCTGTACTGTGGTGTAACTCGGCCGTCTCCATAGGCACACAGTTTGCAGCTGCAGGCATGCAAACCAGTGAACAAACCACTGATTACATTGTGCGCAAGTGGTCACTACGTAATAGCCGCTGCTTCGGCACGGGCAGCAGCATGGCTCTGGAACTCGCAGGCAGCTGGTGTGTTTTCTATGATGCCAGTGATGGGGACAGATTAGTTTACCAGGCTCTTTGTCCTCTTGGTCCCTAAGGTCATCGGAGCAGAAATCATTATGAGGCCAAAACCATACAGATGTAGAAGATCATTTCAAGATGCTTCTGTGTCTGCTACTGCAAAACCGCTGCTAGCACACGAGGGTTTTCCTCTGGCTCCTCAGACTCTGTAGGGCTTCAAGAACCTGCCTTCATGTCTTGCAAAGATGGGAACTTGTTTCCCTA
>NW_010389558.1:15413-21981 GCF_000710305.1 Buceros rhinoceros silvestris
TCCCTACAGGAGTATGTTTGCTAGATTCGCAATGAATCTTGCATATTTTGGTCCTATTTATAGAGGTATTTTCTTTGTGATGGACGATCTGGGACACAGATAAACATCAGTGTTTGAACCAGTAAAAATGAGAGTAATTCTCAAAGATGGTAAAGGAGGTACCGCCTTTACCAAAATCCTCCCTGATTCAGTAACAAGTGCTTACAATGTGTACCAGCTCCAGGAAGTCAAAAGCTATTAAAATGAGAAATCACATAGTGTTTGACCCAGTCATCTTTGCTGTACGTGGACTAATACCTTACTCCTCCAAAAACTTATTTAAGGCACATGAAATATCTTGTCTGAACGCTTCCTTTTCTCGTAGCATCCAAACTATAGCCAAGCAGGTTGTTGCACCTGCTTTTGTTAATGCTTATCTAAATACAGCAAGATTAATGACAGTTATCAAGCTTGTTTGCTTAAATGTGTCTAATGGTCTTTGGTTTATAATAAGCTTGATAAGCCTGTGGTCTTGACAGACAAATTTCAGAAGTAAGCTGAAACACTTCATTGCTCTCTCGGCTGCTAGGAACCACAGTCGGAAATGGAGGCTACCTCTTCTGTTCCTCTTTCCCAGGGGGAAACCACACGTTCATGCTTCCTCTCCCCAGGCAACGTGGTCCAAGGGTTTGAAGAGTTTACGCAGAAGTGCAGCAGAATTTCACTGTCACACATGGGCATGCAGCACCTGCTTGACCTAGCGCACTGTTTTCTGTGGGACTACCCAGTGCGGTCAAGGGACAGGAGGGGCAGGGAAACGATCTGCTGAAGCTGCCAACACTGGGTTTGACATAGTACCATACACAATGACCCCGGACATAAAAAGTTGTATTAATTAATTACCACAAAATGTCCCTGTTCATGAGGAACAGCCCCACTATTTCATTAGATATTTTTTATAGCAAGCTTTCCTACAGATGGACTTGTATTTTATCAGAAGTTTAGGAATAAAACTTCATTTGTCTTTAAAATAGTGTATTTCTCAGTGTTAGGCAAAATGAAAGATTATTGAAATCTTCCTTAAAAACTTGTTTCTGCAGCAAACAATAGTGACATTTCAGTAAGAATTTAGACGTGGAAAATGTGGCAGGTGACTAGTAGAAGAAATCTCTACATAAACTCTGCATTGGTATGTCTTTGTAATAACTGTAGTCTAAAAAACCCTCTGTTGGTGTTTTGAAAACTGGCTAATGAGGCAAATACAATCTACAGTGTCACTCTTCATGAAATAGTCTTTTTTTCTTCTCCACCTCTTTGATTTTCCTTTTGGGTACCACCTGTCTTTTTTCATCAAGTGGAAAGAGGAAAAAAAAACAACAAAAAGGCAAACCCCCAAATTAAAGCCCAAGCCAAAGAAACCAGTTCCTTCTGCATCTTAACAACGTGTTATCTGCAACAGGCAGTGGCTGGTTCTAACTTAGACAACCCAAAGGAGGTCACCTTCGTGAGTCTTCCAGACTCTCCCTCTTAGTAACTCAGAAGGATAATAATGCAGTTTTTAGTTAATGAGAGAACACCAGAAAAAAGAACTGCAGGAAGCTGTGAGCTGCGGTATCTCCTCACTGAAGACGGAATGCCACATGGCAGAACAGATGGGTAATCCTTCCGTGATTATCCTCGACCACTGGCTGAACGAAAAAGCTGTCACAATGCTGAGGGCTCTATGTGAAGTACACGTACGTGACATTTACCCGCATCGGTACCAAAGGGTGATATATGCTAAGAGATTATAAAGGAAAAGGGATGGTCTAATGTGATGGTGAAGGGAATATTTCTTCCATTTTCCTTCACTTCCTGAAGTGCAGCATACACCAAGGTCCTGAACTAAATTTATCTCTCAGAAGGAAGAATTAATATATATTACACATATGTATTACCTATTTTATGTAAAGCAAACATAGAAGAGTTCCTGCTTTTACTGTCCTGACTATACTAACCCGGAAGTGAAAAATAAGGCTTATTTCTATTGCTAATTTATAGATACAGTTACCAGAATTAAATGTTGGTGTTAAAAATTTGGTTTTTGCATATACATTAACAACTCCACTGATGTCTGCAAACTATTAGGTGTCAAAATGGAACAAGAGTGGATTAAGAATGTCTTTCTGAAATGTCAGGTTTTACAAAACAGCCAGAACTAAAGGCATTTCTTGCACACAGTGGCCACATTTCCACTGACTTTATTTCTGTCCCTGCTAAGAGAGAACCTGGCTTTTAGAATTCACTCGGAGGGTAGCTAGGAATAGCAAGGAATCTTGGGGGTGTGTTTGTTTATGGAAAGAAGAAATGGAATATTTGTGGGACAGCATACCTGAGTGGTGAAGAATGTACATGTAATCCGTAAAATGACTGGACTGAAGAATAGAGTCAGTTAACGATGGTGCTGTGGTTCCAAGAAAATCAAGATAGGTTTCCCCTACCTTACAGTGTAGCAACAGTGTTTCTAAACAAAAAGTAAGGAGTTGGGAACTTGTTGCAGAGGAAACACAGCTGTAGTCTGAGATGGTGAAATTCACAAAGGGTAACTCCCTGCCCTGTTTTGCTCTTTCAGATGTGATGTGTAGACCAGTAAGAGTGCCAGCTTCCCGGGGAAATGGTGTATGTCCTCCCCATGCACAACCCCTCACTAAAACGGTCAGGGGTGGTGTGCTGTTCTGACTAGTGAGAGAAGGAAAAACAACCAACCAGGTTTGCCACTTTAGGGGGGAAGCCCAGACCTCAGGAAGATACCTCTGTGCTACTGCAGACTACTCATAAAACACTGCTTATGCCCGTGGCCTATTTTCAATCTTTTCTGTTTCTATGGTGCATTCCTTAGGTACTATAATTTTTTGAAATCTTATGAATATACACAAATTTGCTAATTGTTCTGGATTCTTCACAGATTTTTCTTTTAAGGTTGAGTATATTAGAGATACCTATCCTTGGACAAATCAGTTCGTTCCCAGATGTGCCTTTTTCCCCTTCACATTGATAACATGGATCTGAAATTTAAATTCTGATGTGATAGGGACATGACTGTTTTTAAGAAAAATGCAAATCTTCACTCTGAAATAACTTAGTCTTTCAACGATTACAGAATGTGCTTCTAAACCGCCTGTGAGTCAGCCTGTGAGTTGGAGTTCAGATAAGCCTGTAGTGTTCACCAGATGGACCGTAAACTCTTCAAAGTACAGGAAAGGATATTGCCATTAACATTGCTCTTAACTTCACTTACTTCTTTGAGCAAAGTCTGGTTACTTGATTCCATTTTAGACTATATCTACAGTGTAAGGAGGAGGAAATGTATTTTTATGACATGATAGGTACATCTAGCAAAGTAAATCAGAGCAAGAATTTTACTGGGATCGAGCACGGTTCTTTTTTTACATCATTCTCAGTAGCCAAGATTGATACCCACCTCCTCTCAAACATGCTCAGGCTGAATTTACATACCTATGCAGAGGTAAAAAATATTTGAGTCAATTATCTGTTAAGATTTTAGAGTAAATTAGCCAAGTTACATTAGCTATCCTTGCTTAAAACACCAGCTCTTTGACAGTTAAGTGCAACCATGAGGATACTTGTCTATTACAAATCAAATCTGGTTTTTCTCTTCTACAATTTGTGCTCGGTAAGTCATAGTGTCATCTAACATGGGCAGCACCATGAATTTTCCGAGTGTCTCAAATGTCCTCTGTGTGACTAGTTTAAATACTTTCTGATGCAACATAGTTCACTTGAGCTGCCATACTCATGGATGTGATAATAAGAAAATGGTTTATGGTTTTAGCTTTTATGTAATTTCTGGTTTTAGTTTCTTCTTAGGATTTGTACAGTTCAGTTTTTCAGTATTTGTGATTTTTTTTTTTTAATCTTTAAATTCTCAAGAAGCTCAGCCTTGACCTTTTTACTTTCCAGCTTCAATCAGCACAAGAAAAAATAATTAGTTAAATTATCCTCCTTCTTACTTCTATTTGGCTGTTTTCTTTAGCAACAGAAGAAGGATGTTTTGAGCAATTAGTGGTCATCGGTCATAGCACGGGTTTTAGAAATGAATGCCATCCTTAGTGCACTCTCCCGATTTTACATGATCTCTATAAATACAGGGAAGGGAGGGTGTTGTCAGAGAGGAAGCCTGCTCCTCTCCCTGCTCCACTTTTTCACTGGGTGCAGAAGTGTCTCATACCGAGGCTCCCGCCCATACGCCGGGCTGACTGTGCACCGAGGACTCACATCTTTACGGCCTATAAATTACTGTCGTTTGGACACAAATCTTCTCTCCAGATGTGATTTCAGTAGGACACACGTGAGACTGAGCATGCGCCGCTGTTCCTCACTGTCTTATCAGTCACAGCAATTATAGTAGGAAAATCCACAGACACTTTCCGGTATAAAAGTTGTCCCTGATAATCTGAAGGCAATTTTCCAATATGTCACAAAAATTTTAAGGAACATGGATCACAATTTGGTCATAATTACTGCTGTGTTCCTTTTATAGAAAGCAGGGTTGCCCTGTGCTAAAACATTGCCTGGCTTGAATGTTGCTCATAGGGCCTTTGGCAGTTTTAGGGCATCGTTTGGACGTGTCTCCCATTTCACAAGGAGGTATGCAGGATCACAGTCAGGCCCTGAGGTCCTCGGCTCTTCAGAGCTCTTGGTGATTTGGCCTGTTCAAATTCTGTTTATTCTGGCTCCTTGAGCACCTCTTGCCCTCTAAAAGCCCAAGAGGAGGCTGCATGGGGCAACCGCTTCCTAAGACCACAACCTGCTTTTGAAGAGGAAGGCACTTAATCCCAAGTAGAGGACACTTTTCTCTAGTGTTTGTCAGCATTGTTGCTTGAGTGTGTTTATAATGCCCAATTATTTGATGGTTTGGAAGAAAAATTATCCACCAACTTCCCGAGCTGTACAGACTCCGTCAGAATATTCAAGAACACTTGGAATCTTTTTAGTTTTTTGTTGCAAAAGCTCACTTCGCTGTACTGTGTGACCAGCAAATTCAATGCACACACAACTGGTGCGGAAGCCTGGCACCGTCAGCATTTGTTATCACGGGCTCTCTGCCCACGAGGAGCAGTTCGCCATCACCACAGATGGCACAAATGGATGCTGTCCCATCGCATGAACTGAAGGTCAACCAGGCGATGCGCAGCCATCGCAAAGATGCCTTTCTGTGCTGACTTTCCTGGACGTGACTAGTGATGTATTTCGATCTCTCTGTTTAGAGACACCTTGAAGTCGGTGCTACTCTGAAACTGCATGTGTGTATTTGGGCCTGATTCTCGTTACTCTGTACTCAGATCTCGCTACTCTATACATAAGGAGTAACTGCATTGGGCTGACAGGTTTCACACCAGGACAGAGCTGCTATCAAGTGAGAATCCAGTAGCGTCAGAGGGCAGTGCAGGACCAAACAGCCCAAGAACCACCAGGTATGCACCACCACCTTGGGTTTTTTTGAGGATACCATTTCCCTGGAGACTCTAAATTCATGCGTTAGTATCAGCTGATGATTTATTTCTAAACCTGATTCTTCCGTACGATAAAGAGCTTACAATTAATAATTAACTGTAATACAGACAGCCTGGTTGTCCAGTCACGCACACCTCTGTAAAGCTAAATACTTGTACAATGCTGCTTACTACCAACGTGCTGCATACCTCATCTGCTTCTGTAACTGCCACAGAAGGCACATCCTGGGAACCGTTATTTGTAGCCTCACTGGATCATAAGGAATCATGGCTTGGCTTCGTGAACGAAGATCTGGGAAGGGCTTTTCCCACGCTCACTGCAAGCGATGAGTGCACCCTCCTGGCCTACGTGGTGGGTTTTTTAGGTGAGGCACCAGCGTGCGTGGAACTGGCCCCACCCTTTACACCTGAGGTTCATCTACCAGGGTCTGGCGAGCTTGGACGGTGACAGCGGAGTCCTCGGGTCATAGGTTTGGTTAGTTCCCTCGATAAAGGATGTCCCTGAGGTTCAGTACTTGTTTCACTGTTCTTCAGACCAGAAGCTAAAGCAATTCCAGTGCAAACAAAATCCTGCTGGTCTGTACAAATCTGACTTGGCTATAATTTAGAAAAAGCAGCTGTCCTTATTCTGAAGTATTGTTTTTCACCTGTGGATTTGGTTTGTAAAGTGGAATTAGGCTTACAGACAGAAACACTGTGCGGGCAGATTAAAAAACCCTCCCTACTTTGGTACTACCGTCAGATAATGAGATCGTTCAGATCAGAAAGCCAGTACCAGCATGGGAGGAAAAGGCAGCTGAAGTCTCATGTGCTCTTTGACAGACTGGCATTGAAGTACAGGCACCTTGCGTCTGTGCCTGGCTCCCGCAAGCCTCTCAGGGCTGCGGAGGTGTTGCACCTTGCTCTGGTTCTCACTCCGCTGAGGCCAAACACTGCCAGCGACACTTTTGCTTCGGGAAAAATCTCAGTCTTGGGGGATCTGGTTCATTTTTGCGTCTGAAACAGTTTGCGCGCGTTCGTGCCAGCGTCGCGCGTGGGGACCGCTGTCCGGCGGGTGAGGGGAAGCGCCGCCGCGG
>NW_010389559.1:0-1913 GCF_000710305.1 Buceros rhinoceros silvestris
CCCGCGCTGCTCTGCCCCGGCTCGGCGGCTGTCTGGCTGAGAAACGTTCAATAATTAATCATTCAAGCAGCTTTTCATGGAAACCAAACAAAGGTTGATATATAAAGCGTGGGAAGATCCCTGCCATAGGACCGATTAAAATAATTGAAAGGCTTAACGAGGGCCTGAGGGGGGATTGAACACCTCGGGGTTTGGAGCACTGTCTTATTTAGGGGCCAGAACTCCAGGGGGCATTGCCCGGCGAGCTGCCCGCCCTCCCGCAGCAGACCGGGACAGCTCCCGTTCAGGGTGACAACCCGAGCTGCTGGCCATCAGCGTAACGAGGGCCTGAGGGGGGGTTGAACACCTCGGGGTTTGGAGCACTGTCTTATTTAGGGGCCAGAACTCCAGGGGGCATTGCCCGGCGAGCTGCCCGCCCTCCCGCAGCAGACCGGGACAGCTCCCGTTCAGGGTGACAACCCGAGCTGCTGGCCATCAGCGCCAGATCTGCGAGACCTGCCCGAAGTGTAGGGCTCTGTCATCACTGACGAATGAAGTCTCACCTAAAATCACCCAAGAGAGCGATCCAGTCTCCACGCGATGATTAAGTGACCCCACAGAAGAGAATCCCCGCAGTCCAACCTGCTGCGACGTACAACCCAACCTACAGAGAACAAACGCCCAGGTAACGGAGCGAGTCGCCGTGCGCTGATGGGGAGCTCCTCTTCGGGAGGAAACCGCGACGGTTCGAGGGATGCTGCGAGGCAAAACCCAGCAGGTTTCTCCCGGGGAAGCTCAGCTCAGCTCCTCCACCGCCGCGGGGACAGCGGGCGACAGGCCGTGCGAGCGCGAATTTAAACCTGCACGTGGCACGAGCCGGACACGGCGCTGGGAAAGGCCGGCGGCAGTTTCTCGGCGATGAGCCAAGACGCCGTTGTCATGAAGCAGCAGCCAGCCCACATGAGCCCTGGGCTGCGAAAGGCAGAGCTGAGCGGCGGCTACCAGCACCGGCGGGGAGAAATGCCGGGCTGGAGCGGCGACCTTCCCCTGCCCTCGCAGGGGACACCTACGTGCTCTCCAGCAACAAAAGCTGTGACAGCTGAGACCAGAAACGGGTGACAGGCATCCTACTGTCCCCTAAGTATCCAAGAGGCCAAGCCCATAAATGTGTTTCATACCCACGAACAGCTCCAGGAGCTGAAACAGCAGCGAGCGACGCTGCCTGCAAGCTCCCCACGCACTCGCCCTCGAGCCGGGCTGGTTCGGGAAGGAACCAGGCTGTGGGATCCGGCACCCCACGGGTGACAAACAGGCAGGGACACGCAGCTACTGCATGTCTGCAGAGGGACAAGGTGTTCTCAAAGCCACCATCTCCCTCCTTGTCTCATGTTTGTCCCCCGAGGGTGGTCCAGCACCAGAAGAGGGGCCCAAGGTGGCTGTGTCACCTCCTACCTCAGCAGCTCCAGGTCCTGAGCAACCTCACTGGGAGGCCCTGCGCCGGTGGGCACTGAGGTCTCCCAGAGGGCTCTTCTGCAAGTCCTCAGTTCCTCCACATCTCCAGTACCAGCAGTGGTCTGAAAGCTCCTTCCTGAAGTCACCTCCTTGGCTTTTAGCTGGGGCCTCAGTACAAGAAGCAGGGAAAATCCACCCTCTGGGTTGTACTGGAGACCTTACAGTGCTAATCGAGAGTTAACTGCTGGATAAACACGGCTAGGGACGGATGCTGCTCTGGGAAGCAGCTTTTCCAGGGAACTGAGGAGCAGGAAAACACAGGCAAGCAGCTGAACTGCCCCATCCCTCCTCTGAGAAGACCCAGCACAGGCTGCTTCCGCTTCACAATGACCAAATCACACCCAGCACAACGTGTTTGTCCCTTCTCCACTTGGCACAGCTTTAACTACAACGTCCTGCGGCCACAGAAAGTCCTGATGAAG
>NW_010389559.1:2025-2320 GCF_000710305.1 Buceros rhinoceros silvestris
CTGAAGGCCCTTCAGACACCCAACCCACAAGTAATGGGCTACAGGCTGGAACCCCAGCGGGGACAGCTCAGAACTTGAGCTCTTCGGAAGAGGAGAAAGCTCCTTGGAGAAGACAACGCTCCTGGGAGGCATCGATCACGATGGCAATCCTTGCTGAATTAATACTTACCTGAAGATCCTCTCTAATCTCCTTGAAAACACTTAGCAGTTCAAGGTGATTAGATTCTCCTGTACGGAGACGCTAATTATAGATAATGATAAACCTGTGAGTGGCAGCAGGGCAGAGCGGGTCAGA
>NW_010389559.1:2501-2738 GCF_000710305.1 Buceros rhinoceros silvestris
GTTAAACTGCCTCCCAACGCCAGCCCCACCAGCTCCAAGCCAGCCAGAAAAGTTAGGCAGAAAACAACCTAAAAGGGACAATCAAGGGTAATTAAAATGGTCCAACTGTCCTGCTGCGCAACTCCTGGAAGCGCTGAACCCACAGGGAAGCTGCCCTGGCTGTAGGACTTGATGTCCTCATAGATTTAGCGAAGACAGAACTGTGGAATCACGGAATGGTTTGGGCTGAAGGGACCT
>NW_010389560.1:0-465 GCF_000710305.1 Buceros rhinoceros silvestris
AGAGCTTCTCGCTCATGGCTGGGTTGGTGTGTGGGAAGACGCCGGCGGCCGTTTGCCTCCGCTGCGAGGTCTTTGCTGCTGCAGGCATCACTTGGCTGGTGCCCAACAAACGCCCCGAAATATCGCCTTTCGGGAGGGAATCCAGGATGTGATGAATATCCTTCGTTTCAAGCACCTGCCCTGGTGGGACAGCAGTGGGCTGGAGCTGCAGCACGTGCTTTAGCATCGCGAGTCATCCCTCCCCTCTCACCGAACTGTTGGGCTGGAAAAGCCCTTTGAGCCCATCGAGTGCCCCCGTTCCCCAGCATGGCCAGGAGTTCTCCCCGGAGCCTCCTTTGCTCCAGCCTCAACCCTCCCAGCTTCCCCAGTTGCTCCTCAGACGTTCTCCAGACCCTTCTCTGGACAGGCTCCACCCTTCCCTGGACATGCTCCAGCTCTTGCTCCAGTGGCCCCCAGCCTGCCCAG
>NW_010389561.1:0-260 GCF_000710305.1 Buceros rhinoceros silvestris
GTGAAGACGCAGCGTCTCCGCGGTGGTGGGTGCTGCTGCCTGGGGAGCCATGGGGGGGGCTTCCCAGGGAGGGGGGCTCTTTCTCGCCGGGGTCCTTACCAAGGCCAGGCTGGTGTCTCTCGTTCCAGACTGTCCTAATCAAGACTTGGCTGCTCTGGGAGCTGGGATGAACCTTCCTCCAGTCCTGCTCACGCATCATCACGGACTTCCACGGGCTGCCACACATCCCCGAGGCTTTGGGGTGCTGCAAACAGCACTGG
>NW_010389562.1:0-1025 GCF_000710305.1 Buceros rhinoceros silvestris
CCTGGCATATCTCCCCCCACTTTTTTTGTAGCAGTATTATCGATCGCATAAGCAGCGCTTGTTGTACTAGATGTACCCACGGTATATTCTGCAGTAACGGAGCCGCTCGCTTCCCGCGCCCCTCTCCGGTCCATCAGGCTCGTGGTGCACCGGAGAGGGAGGGTGCTGCCACTCGGCGCCCAGGGCATCGCCAGGGACGTGCCTCACATCCATCGCTGTAGTGAACCCCGCACCCTGGCACCCTGGGCTCCAGGGGCAGCTCTCCATTGCCGGTCCCGACGCAGCCGCGCCGTGCCTGGTGTGGGGTCGAGCTGGTTTCGACTGATGCCACCCTCCCCTCCACCCCTGGGGTTGCTTCTGGCCAGGAGGAAAGCACTGTTTATGGCTGGAGCTGGGCATCCTCCATGCTCCTGCGTCCCATCCAGCGGAGTCGCAGGGGTTAGTTTGGTACGACGGAGCCTGGCACCTCTGCAGAGCGCTTTCCTAATAAAAATGTATTTCTTCTGTAGCCAGGTGCCGTCTCTCCATGCCCTGGGCTCCCCGCGGGCAGGCAATGTGCCGGCTGCCCAGCTTGCTCAGGTGCTCAGCCCGGTCCTGAGCGGGATGCACTGGAGACATGGGTGACCTTGCAGCAGGTACGGGCATGGTGGAGGGGCAAGTCCCTGCTGCAGCTGCTGCTCCCAGCCCCTCATCTCCCAGTATCCAGCATCTCTCCAGCCCAGCAAGAGCCCCAGGGGACAGACCAGTCTGTCCAGCGTGGCCAGGATTGGACCCCAGGACTGAAGACAGCACTGGCTGGGTGCTCAGGGTGCTGGGGGGACACAGGGACTGGCAGTGGGGTGCAGAACTGACCCCAGCTTTCGAACCCCCCTGTGAAGGTGCCACCAAGTCGGGCAGTGTTTGGGCTCTCCATGCAGCCCTGGGTGCGGTGCTGCCACGTGGCAAGGCCAGGACAAGCCCAGGGGCCAGCTGGGGTAGGCTTTCTCCCACACTTGGGTTTCTGGAGCTGGAAATGTTGGGTCCTC
>NW_010389562.1:1147-1480 GCF_000710305.1 Buceros rhinoceros silvestris
CACTTGGTTTTCGGGAGCTGGAAATGTTGGGTCCTCTGGGGCAGCGGCTCTGCCCGTGCCAGGCTCCTTCAGCCTCAGCTGGAGCCTCCACCAGCCCATGAGGCTGCAGCACCCACCGCTCTGCCTGGAGGAGCCAGACCACCCTCCCTGCCGTGAGCAATGAAAGCGCGGCTCTCCGCTCCCGTGGGAGCCAGGAGCACTGGTGCCCACAGTAGGCAACAATGACCCAGGAGAAGACCGCCCGGCCAAAAGGCCACCCATGGGGCAATCTCAGAGGTGATGGAGGCAGCTGGTGGGCACCAGGATGGGGCAAGACCAGCTGGAGCCAGGCAT
>NW_010389562.1:1638-3718 GCF_000710305.1 Buceros rhinoceros silvestris
GGGGCTCCGAACCGGTCCGCGGCATCACTCAGCATCACAGAGCGGGAACCAGCGCAGTGTCCAACACTGGCTGGAGAAGCATCATCTCAGAGCGAAAAGCTGAAGAGTGAAAGGATGGGACATCACCCAGCTTGGTGGTGTTGCTCACCAGACTGTTAGTCACCTTTCAGAGTTCCTCCCCGCTCCTTCCCCTTCAGGTTTTACTTGGGCGGATGACGATCGATGGCTGAAACTGCTCCTGGGACATCAGGCAGTGCAGAAACAGGAGAAGATGAATCAGCTCGATGTCACCAGAGAAAAAACTGACAAAATCAAGAGGAAAATGGGCACACTGAGCCTATGAGACCCGGGACGGCATCGAGGCCCCTCTCCCTCCACTGCAGAGGCCATTGGAGAAGCAGAAGGGGCTTCCTCAGAAAAGTCTGGGACTACAGCTAATGAACACCCATGGGTTAAGAGAAGAGAAGGAAAGGAGTCAAATCCGGGCAATAAAAGGGCAAAAATAAACACAGTTAAAGAGGAAAGAGGTTGTTCCAGACATCACATGGTCCTCCCTTCACGTCAGCACTGAAACTCCCCGTCACAGACACTGACGTGTGTCCTGGCAGGTCGCTGGAGGCTCCAGCCCAGCCAGGCAGCAATCGTCACATCAAGGCACCCCTGGGGCAGTCAGGGTGAGCTGGGGGATCTCCACCCTTGGAGATGCCCAACGCTCGGCCAGACAGCACCTGTGCCACCCTCCTGGGGAGGAATTTTCTTCTGGGGTCCAAGCTAAACCTCCCACGCTGGAGTTGATGGCTGTTGTCCCCCATCCTATCATCTGGCACCACCAAGAAGGATTCAACTCCGTCATTGTAGCTGTTGGCTGCTCTCAGACCCCCTTCACCTTCTCGTGGCCAGGCTAACCCAGCCCAGCTCCTTCCACCTCTCCTGGTGCAATGACTGCCAGCTCCATGACCATGTTGGTGGCTCTCCTCCAGGCCTCTCCAGTTTCTTCACATCCCTCTTGAACTGGGAGGCCCACATCTGACCCTACTGGGTGGAGAGGGGCTGCCCATGCCCTCCCCAGCATCCCTTGCCATGGGCTTTGCCTTTCAAGAAGAGCAACGACAAACCGATGTTCGACCTGAGGTCCACTGTAGCCTCCAGGTTCTTTTCAGCGGGGTCCTTCCAGCTCACATGGGTCAGGTGCTTCTTCAAGAAACGCCCTGTGATGCCACAGGCCATGAAGGGCACCACCATTGCAATGGATGAGGGCATTTGACCTCAAGGAAAAACCAGCTGGGTTGGTTTGGTTGGATTGGGTTCAGTTGGGATGATGTCTCAGTGTGGAACAAATCCAGGTCTTCTGCTCCCCTGAAGTGAGCTCCAGGCTCCCACCTTCAGGAGCCACCTTCCCTGGCAGGCAGGTCAGGCTTTTGGTGACAACGTGATGGCTTGACTAAGCACATTGCACGGCCTCCCGTGGCCGAGAAGCAGCGGTGGGTGAGGCTGGCGGGAGATGCTGTGATGGAGCAGGACCTGCCCAGCACTCCCCAGCCCTCCTTTCCACTGGCACCGGTCTAGGGGGAGCAGAGGAGGGCAGCGGCACTCGTGGCCTGTCCTCTCCTCCACCAACGCTAACACTGATCTTCCTGTTTTATCCCGGTTCCCCAAAACGAAGGAGGAGCCGTCGGGTTGGACAATGGCGCATTTGTTTTGGCTCGTCCAAGTGAGCCCGTTGCCAACAATTCGTTTCCTATTTCAGACCCTACCAAAAATAAACCCGAAAGGGAAACTCCAAGGAGGACGAAATGGGCAGGAGACAAGAGGCTCCCCAAACTTTGGAGGAAACGTCTCGCCCAGCGCTGGCTGGGAGGGGCGTCTGCGGTGCCAGGGCTATTTCATGCTGGAGGGGCTCGGGGAGCTGGGTCAGCGCCACGAGCCAGGGCTGCAGGGGTGTGAATCAGCAGACACTTCATGTCACGGTGTCACCTGGGTACGTTACACGTGGGGAAATGACCCTTCTTTGCCCCCCAAAGTAGGTGCAATGGTTCCTGGACACTCAGCTCCAGGGGCAGCCAGGCTGGGGGCATGTGGG
>NW_010389562.1:3918-4359 GCF_000710305.1 Buceros rhinoceros silvestris
TGGGAGGTCACCTCGCCGATCCGCCCCCGCGGGAGACCAGCCACTATGACACCTCCAGAATGATTTCACTTCCCTCACCACAGCTATCGGCAACTTCACCAACATCCCTGAGGACCCCGGTGGCATCTGAGTCGCGGTAAAGAGCAGGCCATCGTCTGCTTGCGAGTCCACCCTCTGCCCACCAGCTCTGCTCCTGCAGTGGGTCTCAGCCCCACTGACAGCCCGGGCACGGAGGAGCCCCCAGTGTCCCATGGGATGCCCAGCCCTGGCATCAGCCCCTGGCAGGAAGGAGAAAGCTGTGCCCAGCACTCTGGGGTGCCCGAGGTCCCTGTGAGTGTGGGTGGTGTCTTCAGGACAGGGTTCAGGGGGCCACACGTGCCCCAGCATGGACCAGTTGAAGGAGCCAGGCAGGGGGGTCTTCACCTCTCTGCACCATCCCGA
>NW_010389562.1:4507-5637 GCF_000710305.1 Buceros rhinoceros silvestris
CGGCAGGCGTGACCTGGCGCCCCTCTAAAGCTGTTTTGCCCCCCTGATGGGCACCCAGGGCTGGGTGGGGGCCATGGTCACGCTCCTCTGCCCCGTCCTCTGCTGCGGCACACCCTGTGGGCTGAGCCGAAGGGTGGGCTTCAATCTGGGGACGTGCCCTCTGGGGACGTGTCTCCAGGGGACCCTCGGCAGCCCTCCCACACCCCAGCCCGAAGGATGCCCTATTTTGGGGGAACAGTGCCGTGCCCCAAGCAGCCTCGGGGCATCGAGGCAGCGGGTGTGGTGCAGCACCTCCCCGGGCAGCCAGCCCAGCAAGCCCACTTCGGCTCCTTTTTAAGCCTCTCCATCACCCCGTGGAGAAGCGGGAGTGTGACCCAGGGCATAGTTAGTCCCTGGCTGTGATGACCTGCACAGAGCCCGGGGATGAAGCCCAGCAGCTGCGGCGCTTTGGGGCTGCAAACACCCACGGAGCCATCTCTGAGCAGATCCAAGAGCTCGAGCCTTTTTCTTTTTTGAGCCTCTGGAAGCTCCATCCAGCATCATTTGGGAAAAATCCCTCTCTTTGCACGGAAAGCACGAGAGCACTCACCTCCAACCACTTTGAGCAGGAGAGGAAGAGTCATGAGGCAGAAGATAGGCAGAAGCACCCGCACAGCCGCTCCCTGGTGGATCCCCGCGCTGCCCTGTGTAGTCCGGGAGGGAGCACAAATCACCCTGGCACGGTGTCATCGCTCTGCCGGGGTCTGGAGCTCATTAGGAGCCACACGCCCGGCCTCGGTCACTGCTGGGGGCAGGTGTGTTCCCCGCGCGGAGCTGCACAGGACCAGGGGTGGCAGGTCGCGGCACGGGGCTCAACAGTCGCCCTGTCTGCAGGCGAGGAGCAGCGGCCTCCTGGGTGGGACGGGGGTTTGGTCCCGCTGGGATGTTGGGAGACCCTGGAAATATCTGGAGAAGATATTGAGGGGAAGGCAGTGGGGCCTGAAGCTGTCCCCCGCTAGCGTGGTAGCTGCGGGGGCACTGCAAGATGGACCCCCTGGAGCAGCACCTTAGCCCAGGAGAAAAGACCCCCAGGTTTGGGTCACTGCCGGGGGCTGGCTGCTCCCCTCGCATCCCGCTCCGCCCCCTCCATC
>NW_010389562.1:5864-6154 GCF_000710305.1 Buceros rhinoceros silvestris
GCCGGCTGGGAGCCCCCCCGGCAGTGAGCAGGGGAAGCAGCTCCCGACCCTTGCCCAGGGCAAGCCCAGGCTCTCAGGCGGGGCCATGCCGGCAGGACCAGCTTGTCCACAGGGTGGTATGGACCTGTCACCTCTCAATCAGAGCTTCTGACAACCCCTGTGCTCTGCAGGGAGTGGAGACACGAGGAGTTCTGGGGCTGCTGAGCCACAGCCAACGAGAATTCACCCCAGCTGAGCATCCGTGCCTGCTCCCAGCGGAGGACACATGTTTGCAGCATCTCCTCCGAGCC
>NW_010389562.1:6359-6669 GCF_000710305.1 Buceros rhinoceros silvestris
TCCCGCCCCCGTCCGCCCCCCCCAGCAGGTCAGCCCCAGCCGGTCCAGCTCGGTAGCCCTTGCTCCGGCGGCTGTGTCGGCAGCTGGTGGGGAAGGGAGCAGGGAGGTTTCTCCCAGCACCAGGAGCCAGCGACCACCTCAATCCAGATCTTATTTTAGCTGCAGCTCAGGGGTGAAATTCCCGTTCAGACGTTCAGCTTCAGAGGCCAGAGCAGGGAAAACACTTTTACTCCACAGTGTTTAAATTGGAATAAATCCGGCGAGCCCGAGGCTGCGGGGCGCCGGTGGTCCCGGCCACGAGCTCCCCTCG
>NW_010389563.1:0-266 GCF_000710305.1 Buceros rhinoceros silvestris
ATTTATTGCCGAAACCTGTAAGGCTCGAATGTGCAAAACTGATAGTTTTACTAACCTATAAAAACGTCTAGACGCCTACCCCAGCGCAAGCAGCAACAAGCACCCATAAAAGACTCCACATAACCACCTACCATCAAGACATCATTCGTACAGTAAACAGACTGGGGCATTAAGACTTTTATGATAATTCCTCCAAAGTTGTGAAAACAGTCCATCCTTCGTTAAATTAATTTAACGACCTTTCTCTTCCACCCATCCCCCCCCCC
>NW_010389563.1:1148-1972 GCF_000710305.1 Buceros rhinoceros silvestris
CCCCCCGAAACTTTAAATCAATCTGGGTTGTTTTGTTTTGTTTTTAATAGAAGCGAAACGTGGTCTGTGTCAGGTATTTTTTGAAAATTTGTCTTGCTCGCCAACGTGTTTTGCAGTCGCTTCACCCCTCCCCTCCTCCTTCCCAGACTGTTTGGTTGATGATATTGTGAGTGCACGTTAGCTTTGGGAACTCTACCTGATGTTAAATGTTTGACATGTTTCTTAAAAGTGGTGTAGTTTAGATAGTTAATTTACCAAAATAAAGGTAAGGAAATTAATTATAGTTACTATAATAAAGTATGTAATAAATTACAGTTGCTTAGATCAATGGGGGTGCTGTGTCGTCCACAATTTACCGTGAGGAAACCTTACCCAAAACCTCTGCTTTCTAGATCTGAATTTCGCTCCTTCTCAATAGATGCCACAGCAAGGCCACGAGTTATTCCCCCCCTTTAGTGCACTATTAGGAGGTTGTCTCATCCTTGAAGCCGTTCGCAATAAGGCCTAACATCTCCCTAGCTGGCGTCCCTGCTCCCTTTGACTGTTGCATTAATTAAACACCCTGCGTCTCGAACTACAGACCTGCTGTAATTGTTGTCAGTTATTACACAATAAAGTCTGCCGTGACGGAACGACAGCGTTGCGGTGAGAGGAGAAATATGTGCGCCCCTCACGATGTCCTCCGCGCCGCCAACCCTGCCATGCAGTCCCCGTGGAACCTCCGTGGAGCCCGCGCCGAGGCCGCGGGAAAGCCCGGTCGCGCTGTCGGGCCAAAGGCACCTCTGGCAGCCGCAAAGGCTGGAGGAAAAATTGCTTCTCCCCCC
>NW_010389563.1:2161-3299 GCF_000710305.1 Buceros rhinoceros silvestris
GGCCGTGTAGGTGCGCCTGCCGCTGCACCGCTGCGCGATTTTACCGGTACGGGTGGTTTTTGAAACATCAGCGGTTTCCTGGGGTAATTTACGAAATATTTCTGCACCCGTCCTCCAGAGCAAATGAAGCAAAATGATGCCTATTCGCTTAGGGGTTTTTTGTTTGTTTGGTTGGTTTTTTTTTTTTGGGGGGGGCCCCACACACACATTTCTAACCTCTGCGTTCTTTAGTCTGAAGGTTGGGAAGTTCTGGGGGGACATGGCTGCTTCAAACCTCTCAGCTTTGTTGGCGAGAACTTATTTAGCAACGCGTCTCATGCCTTCTGCATTTATAGACACACAGACTTTATCAAGATAATTGAGATGAAGTTCATTGTAAAAAATGCTTTGTTTAAAGAGCAACCATTATTTCTAACCTCTGCGTTCTTTAGTCTGAAGGTTGGGAAGTTCTGGGGGGACATGGCTGCTTCAAACCTCTCAGCTTTGTTGGCGAGAACTTATTTAGCAACGCGTCTCATGCCTTCTGCATTTATAGACACACAGACTTTATCAAGATAATTGAGATGAAGTTCATTGTAAAAAATGCTTTGTTTAAAGAGCAACCATTAAAATGAAGGACCCGTAAATATTTACGAGCAGTTCGGTTAATTCAAGATTAAGGGGAGAGCTGGGGATCTGGTGTTTAATGTGTTTTACCTCTGGAAAAAAAAAAAAAGCAAAAGCATGCAGTGCCAGGAAAAGGTGTTGCATTGCTTCCCATCCATTGTCGAGAAGATACCTATAACTCTTTTAAAACAGGAAGAACCGTGGTATAATAAAACCATTGAGATGGCTAGACGTCTGGACCTAATGAGTTTACGATATGCTATGGCGCTTTTCTTTGAAACCACCTTATTTTGATGTTTGTGTTTGTCGGGGGGAAAAAAAGCCAAAAAAATGCAGACAAACTAGGTCTTAAAATCTTGGACTATAAATTTCAATGTGTCAGCGTCGGGCCAAGGCAACAGACTCAAAAAAGACCCGAAGGTCAAGAAACTGAGATATTTTACAAAGTCCACTGATTTGTTGAAATGCGTTTTATTGGATATTCTACTGTGATGAATCCTACGTTGTTAGCCTCCATATTTTCGAATATAAC
>NW_010389563.1:3348-4165 GCF_000710305.1 Buceros rhinoceros silvestris
AGGGAAGGGAGTATGTGATCTATAACTAACAACACGTAAACAATATTATTGTGTTCTTGCCACACACTGTTGATTACAGCAGAAGCTCTGCTAAGAAATTGTCACCAAGCCCAGACAATAATATTTTATCTCAGAGAGATTGTCAGATTTTACCTTGTATGTTTTTCCCCCTTTGCCTATTTCTAATACCGCGTGCATTTATTTTAAAATGGTAGAAAGAAACCCAGCCTCTTGAACGATGAAATGCAGTTCTTCCGTGGAGATTACTTTCAGTGTCAAACAGAATAATAATTTACTTCCTGTCCGTTGGTGGTGTTAATATATGTTTGTACATATGCGCAGTCGCGTGCACACGCAATATACCGAATAATTCACAGGCATGTGTGATGAAGGGGCAATGTGAACAAAGAGTCAGCTTTACTTTCGTTTACATAAATCAATCCATAAATACATAAATGCATGGGTAAACAAAATAGCGTGTTCAAGACAAAAACGTATAAGTTTGGAACTACCACACATGGAGAATTCGTAGTGTAGTGTGTGGGGAAACATGATCGAAAAAGTGATAGCAGCCGTCTTCAAAGCACAGGCGTCTTTCCTGGTTGCCATGTGTGAACGAGGCGCATTCTTTGTATGTAGTTAATTATAGCACTGGGAAAAAAAATAAAAGAGGGTCACCGAAATGTGCTAAGAAAACGGCACTGTTAACTCCTACAGAAGAAAAAAAAAGAGTAGAAGGAAGAAAACGAACCCAAAACCAGAAGGCAAAGGAAGAGCCGCTCATCACCTAGCGCCCCGCCGCAGGAGCGCAGAGCTC
>NW_010389564.1:0-2698 GCF_000710305.1 Buceros rhinoceros silvestris
CTGAAGAGGTGCAGCCGTGCGCGGGGCTGCCAGCTCCTCTGCTGACACGCCGTGCCGGGACGGCTGCCAGCCACGCTCCGGCGGCGCGAACGCACGGCGAATTGGGTGCTGCAGAGCCCAGTGACCCGAGGGCTCGTACACTCCCTCCCGAAGCTCACGTCCTCTTTGCAGACGCGTTTGCTGATCTTCCCTCCTCACGCGGATTTCTGCTTTTCCAACTCTTCGCTGCTGCGAAGAGCCTGACGGTATCTTGTGCCCCATTTTCAGAGAGCGTTAATGATGAGTAATTAATGCTTGTCTTTGAGATTACTTTCAAATGTGGCACGAAAGATACAGCGTTACAGAAAAGAGGCTCTTTGAAGGTGTTTTGAGGTAGCTTTGTTCTGGGGTTTTCAAAGGAGCCCGAGGGAAGGGGGTCCGGCAGGCGAGAGGCTCGTTCCTTCCAGTGCCTCCCAAAACGACTCTTCTTCGTAGCTTGTGGTTAAGCCCCGGCAGCGGATTTTGCAAAGACTCACGACTTTTTCCTTTCCTCTTAGACTGAGAGAGTGCCGCTTGAGCTCAACCCACGACTGGAAGAAACGGTGGAATCGAGCGAGGTGGAAGCAGAGCCCAGCGAAGCAGAAGATTTTGAGGCCAGGGGAAGCCGCTTTTCCAAGTCAGCTGACGAAAGGCAGCGAATGTTGGTTCAGCGCAAGGAGGACTTGTTGCAGCAAGCTCGAAAGTACGTTCCTTCCTCAAACTCCAGCCTGGCCACTGGGTTACAGCCCCCCAGAACAGGTTTCAAATGGGTTATGACCACCGAGAGCCTGGGCTGACACAGAAAGTAGCGAGAGGAATGACTCCCTCCGCTGCGTAAGGACAACCGTCGCCGCTGCACCCGCTTCTGAAACGGCGTCACGTACCCGGTGTCCTGAGCGGGTGACACCAGGGGGTGTTTCTCCAGTGTCAGCGGGCTTTAGTCTGAGCTGGAGCAGCGAGAGTGCGTTAGCCTGGAGCCCTCCAGTTGCCTGCAGCTCATCTCCTGGCAGGGCTGTCCGGCCGGCGTTCCCGCCAGGCACCGCTGTGCAGGTACAGAGTACGTGTCTTAGGCACGAAGCTGGTGGAGATGAGAGGCGGCTGCTTGCTGGAACACGCCAGAGGAGCTCAGGACGAGCAGGTGGACACCGCTGAGGAGAGAGGGGCCAACCTGAACCACTTCCTTTAGCCCAGCTAGAACTAGGAGCTAGAGGGAGGGTTCAGCTCTTTTCACGCATGCTCCAGTCACGTTGGTGAACTTTCCCAGCATCCAGTTGCTGATTGAAAAGAGAAGGAAAAGTGCTTCAGTGATGAGGAGGAAACTTTTTAGCACTTGTAGCAGATGTTGTCCCTCCCTCTCTATCTCAGGGTCCTCAACACCGGCGCTGGGTGGTGGGTTGGTCAGTGGGGTCAGGCTACCTGTGCTCTGGGTTTTTGCACCCTCAAATGCTGTCACAGAAACAACGGGGGCTGTGAGACCTCCAGGAGTTCCTCTGTAGGCAGGCTTGCTCCTGGAGGAATTTTTCCTCCATGTTTGAACAATGTCCTGTAGGGAGACCAAGTCTTTGTGGCCGTGTCTGCTTTACTGGTTCCCTTCCCGCACTGCGGAGCTGCGGAACTGGAGGCTGCTGGGTTTTGTCACTCACTGTGGAAACCCGCTGGGATGTGAACCCTGGCAGCTGCTGCTCCCTTCTGCCTGTGCCTCCCCTGACCCTCTGCAGCCCTGGTGCCCCTCCTGTCAGGGCCTCGCTCGTTGGCATCAGCGAGTGACTTGTTGTGGCAGACGCCGCCGGTGTCCAGCAAGTGGTGGGATAATGAGGATGTTATCGTGGATGCACCAGAGAAGTGTTTCCGAGGCGGGCTCTGCTCACCCAGCTCTTCCTTTTTCCCTCCTGCAGGCGTTATTTGAACAAAACCTCCGACGAGGAGCCGAGCACAAAGCCCTCCCCTGCGTCCGAGGGAGCCTCCACCGATCCCGTCACCCTGCGCCGCAGGACGCTCGCCGCCGCCGCCGAACGCAGACTGCAGATGCAGCAGAACTCTTAGCGCTCGCTGCCTCTCCTTCCTCCTCCTCGTGGGCAATGTCAAATAAATAAATGAAACACACAAAAACCCAAACCCTGCGCTTTCTCTACCAGCAGGGAAGTGTCTCGTCAGAGTTCAGCTGGCTGTGCCGCGAGCGAGCTGGCTGCCTCTCTGCTGTATAAAGCATGTGGTCTAATAATGTTTGGACAGCTGACAAATTAACCTTTTTTTTTTCCTTTTTGGTAATATTTTCTACGTGATGTTGATCCCCCTCCACAAACACAAGGCAATTTCTAAACTGGGGGCGTGATTTCTGCAGCTAGCGTGAGGCACTTGGGCCGGCCGCGTGGCAGGGCTGGGGACGGCACGGTCCCTAGGAGCAGGTCGCGGAGGGCAGCGGCACGGTCAGCTCCGGAGCAGAGATTGTTCTCCCAAGAGGATGGACACCCCCACGTTAGATGAGCAGGCGCCCGCTCTTCAGCCCCTGGTCGTGGCCACAGCGGTGGGCGGGGACGGTCCCGAGGAGCAGGTCGCGGAGGGCAGCGGCACGGTCAGCTCCGGAGCAGAGATTGTTCTCCCAAGAGGATGGACACCCCCACGTTAGATGAGCAGGCGCCCGCTCTTCAGCCCCTGGTCGTGGCCACAGCGGTGGGCGGGG
>NW_010389564.1:2842-4868 GCF_000710305.1 Buceros rhinoceros silvestris
CGGAGGCGACTGGAAGGGCTGCGGTAGCATCGCTGGACAGTCAGTTCTTAGACTGGGGGGAGTTGTCTGGCTCCATAACACAGATAAAACCCAATTCATGAACTGTGCAGCAAAACGCCGATTCGCCTCGATTCCAGCATAAAATCGCTCGTGTCTGCCAGCCGCTGCCAGGCTCTGTTCACCCCCCAGGGCTCCGTTGTTTTCCTTGGCCGATCGTGGCCAGAACCCAGTGAGCAGCTGGGGGGGGAGGGGTCTAGTGAAGAAGAGGGGCCGTGAGGTGAGGGCGCAGCCCCTGATGATCAGTGTTGTCGTCAGCCAAGGGCGCGCGGAAGGAAAACCTGCCTGTTGTGGATCCAGAGCAACACCCGTGGCACGTCACCGGGAGAGCTCCCACCTCCGGCGTCTTAACCGCACGGCTTCACCGGGCGTTGGTTCCGGGAGAGTGGGGGGACCGAGGCGGCTGCAGCCCCGCCTGCTCACCTCTCTACGGAACTCTGGCACGAGGCGCACCCAGCGCACCGACGCTTGCTGACGTAGTTGAGTTTTACAGGGCAGCGACTTAATTTTTAAACTGGAGAGTGAGTTCTAGTAGCACCGTCCTTTAGGAGGAGCCTGCTATTACCTAGAGGGGTGGCGACTTTTTTACTGTTGGTTTTTAGGACTTACGAAGGTGAACTTCATGTGAGGGGTTGTGTCGATGTTTAGGGGAATTAATTTATTTCAGTAAAACCCTCGGGGAAGCCTTACCTTGCAGTGCTGTTAGTAAACTTCAGAGAATTTTGTTGAGGTCGTTGGTTTTGCTCAGCGCGCCCCTGTTTTGGTTTTATTGTAAAAAAAAAAAAAAAAAAACAACAAAAAAACCCAACAAAAATAAAATCTTGGTCAGTGTTGGAAATCGTGTGGGAATTTCTCCAGTGTGACTGCTCATGTTCACGGTGTGTGTTCGGTTCGTAAACGTGGCACCGGCTCCTTGCGTCCCTTTCCCCCTTTCTGTCACAACGAAAGAGGTTGCGGCCGCCTCACCCGGGGTTGGGGATCGTTTTCCTCAGCCTTGGGGTGCAGAGCAGCAACTGCTGCTGGAATTCAGAGGAGAAAACTGCGGAGGAACCCTTCCGGGGGGCCCTGGGGTCCTTGAGTTCCTCCTCGCTGCGTTTCTGGGAGTTTTGTATGTGATGGTCAGAAATGGCCCCAGGTTCATCTTGCCCCCTGCTGCGGCTAGGACACGCCTTGACCTGGCTCTGGGCCTGACCTAGCTTGGAGCTTGGGAGGTCTCCACCAGCTTGGCACATCCTTCCTCCTCCTCAAGCACCAAAGGTGAAGAGCTGCTGGTTCCCCAGGGACTGGGTGGCAACCACCCCCTCCTGTCCCCGGTGCTCTGTGAGCTGCGGGACATCTTGGACACCCCGAATTTCGCCACTAAAAAACCCCAAATGCCTGAAAAGTCCCGGTAAAGCAGCTCTGCGTGGCCACCAGCCCTCCCCGCGTGCTGAGGGACCTGCTGTGGGATCCAGCAGCAGATCGGGGCGGGGGAGGAGAGGATGCTGTGAGCCTGTCCTGCAGAACCCCCCTCGCCCCAGGTCCCGCAGTGCCTCAGGCTGCGATGAAGACGAGTAACGGGGCTGCCCAGCTTGCGTGGGCGCAGCGAGTCTCCTGGAACTAGACCGAGGAGGGTTTCAGAGGCTCGGGCTCTTCCTTCTGGCCTTTCCTCCTCCTCTCGTGGGTCCCTGACTGCTTCCCAGCAGCTCTTCCCTCCGCTCCCCGGGGAGCCGCTGGATGGCATCGGTGCCCGCGGAGCGCCGCAGCGTGACCCGCTTCAGCGGTGAAAGGCTGCTCTGCGCAGGGGAGCCCAGGGACCAGCGGTGGCCCCTGGGCTCCCCTGGAATGGGAGGTCACCCGAGGAGAAGCCTGGTCGACTTCCCCAGCGCTGTGAGCAGCAGGAACCTGGAAGAAACCGCACTGGTCAGGAGCTGCTGCTGCGTGGCGGAGCAGCTTTTCTGGCCGGCCTCCCCTTCTGGGGGCTGGGGGT
>NW_010389564.1:5269-5680 GCF_000710305.1 Buceros rhinoceros silvestris
GCACGCGGCCACATGGCTCGGGATGGCCCCAGCCGCCACCACGGTGCCCGGTGCAGGCGCTGGGGGACCGGGGAGAGGGAGAAGATGACAAAACCCCCAAACTGCCAACAAAACCCCCAAACTGCCAACAAAACCCTCAAACAGTGAGAAAAACAACCCCAAATCGCTCCTCAGCCTGGAGAACATCTCAACTTCCCTGGAGAACCTTCTTCTACAGCTCAGGGGGGAAATCCCGCGTGTCGTGGGGCTTCTGACGGTGCCACAAAACCCTCATGACTGTCTTTGCGTTCCCCAAAGAAATAAAAACATTTTCGTGCTTGTGGAGTTGTGCTGGGGGGGTCTGTCCTCCTGGTGATGTTCCAAAGCAACCCAAGCCAGATCTCCACCCAGTTCCCAGCTCAGCCCCTCCTG
>NW_010389565.1:0-850 GCF_000710305.1 Buceros rhinoceros silvestris
AAGAAAAAAAAAAAAGAAAGAAAAAAGAAACTGTGGAATGAGACACCAATATATCTTTACCAGTTAAATTCTACTATGGGTTTTCAAAGACCCAAGAAGAGGTTCATGTTTTTAAGATGTGATGAGAGACTGAGAAGGGACTCTTGATAGTTTGTTCTATTTTGGACGAATCATGCGGCTGTGAAACCCTTAATGAGGAAGACAGCTTTTGTGATTATCTCAGATCTCCGTGGAGACTTTTTCCAATAACTCAGATCCTGTTCTGGTTATACACCCAAATTCCTTCTTTCTGCCTGATATTTATTAGAGGTTATTTCAGCAGTGCTGTCTGCGGCTAAGATCTGTCTGTAATCTCCTCGGCTGCCTTTGACTTTGTCAGTCTTCAGATTCTGGGATTGAAACTTTTTAACATAGCCAGGGTAGTAACGTAGTTTATTTGTTTCTAACATACAAAAATTATATGTTCACCTTTAAATATTTTCAGCTGTTTGAGGATGTATTCCTATATATTTAAACTTAACAGGACTTCCAAAACAGAGGTCGATTTCTAATGCCAGTGTTTTGCCCATTGTTTTCTGCCTGTGCACTGACACATATTGGCCTGCTCTTGAAAGCTGCCTGTGTCTTGTGAGACACATGGTCAATGTGTCCCCTCGGTTACCACCTTCTCATATACGCACTCCTTTCTAGCAGCCTTGGTGCTTCATTCTGAAGCACCAAAGCCTGCAAATGGTCCTCTGCAGCCAGTGCAGGAATCGAGAGCTAGAAAATCCCATGTGCTTTCTTTCTCCTCTCCAGGCAAGGTAAAGGAATGAGGACTCTGGTTTGAAACTAGAGCTTTTTGGGGAGG
>NW_010389565.1:937-4470 GCF_000710305.1 Buceros rhinoceros silvestris
GAGGAAAGGAAGAGAAAGGCATCCACTTATAGAAAGGATGGGAAAGAGGACAAAGTAGAGGTCTGCTGAGCATCATGACCAACTGAGAAGAGAGGCAAGAACAGGAGGAAGAGGGGAGAGAGAGTGCAGTTAGTAAAGCAAGACCCTGCAGCAGAGGGTGAGCCAGTGTCCTTCCCCCAGAAGTTAGGTAAAGATGGTTGGGGAGAAGAAAGGGAAGGGCATCACTTAGAGCTGGTCAGAGGTCTGGTGAGAGTGAGCAGAAGAGTAGAGGGCTCTCTACCTGCTGGAGTACACTTTCCTAGAGAACAGGTAGTTGAAGTGTCAAGTCTTGGAGATAGCTTTGACGAGCATCAGGCTCTCAGATGGTGTTGTGAAGACAGTGGCCAAGCAGTGCTGCTCTGCAGAGCATTGCCTCAAGTGGTAAACACTGAGCTGCAGCTGCAAAGAGCCCAGGCCTGCGCACAGACTATCACTCTGCTTCAGTGTGATGGGTCAATTCCACAGTACCTAAAATCCTGGCTGAAACTGACCCTGCATTCCTCTCCCTGATGTCCACAAAAGCTTGGGTAGAAGTCAGGTACTGAGGAATGCGGGATGGAGAAGAGACATCAGAAGGAAGGTCTGCTCAAACCTCAAGTCTGTATAAAAATATAAGGTCAGTGATTATACATACATACTCCAGCTGCTTCAACTATGAGAACCACCAGGTCAAGTCTTCGTCTTGCGTTTTCAAGGTCATTGTTACGTTGGCTTGCTGACCATGCAGAAGTGAGTAGGGAAGTGAGGTTTTTCACAAGCGTGTAAATCGACTAAGGACTAGTGATTTTGTGTTCGGGAAAGAAACTGTACTCCTTTTGTCCCAAGAACAACTTCTTACGGTGTTTCAAAGGCCCTTAATGATTAAAAAATGCACTAGAACGTATACTGAATTGCAGAAAATCTTTTAAAATGGGAAGTGGTGGACAACTTCATGATGAGAGCTTCAGTAATACTGTATTCAGCTGTTCTGGTTTGAATGAAAGATTCCGAGACTCAAATAGGCTGTTTAGGTGTAGAAACTATGTGTTTTATCATGCCAAGTCTTGAGTTCTGCTCACTTAAATTCATCTAATTCCAGAGTTGGGTCCTTTCAAGGAGAATACTTCTCTCTGTCATGTGTAGCACATTTAAAGACACACACACACAATCTGTCCTGTTGAGAGTAATGATGCACTGTTCTGTGGATAGCAATAACATACTCTGCATTCTCCTATTGACCTTTTAAGGATGCGCTTTGAAATGAGCATGTATAAAATTTACTGTTCGTCACTGGTTAGTAAACATTATTGATGATGATGCTGGCTCCATAAATGGTTTTTTAGAGCTGTGGAACATGTTTATGTTAAAGTGGGGCTAAACAGGTTGAGTGGCAGATGTCTAAATAAATGAAGTGTAATGTTGCTGAAACAATGAAGTACCGAAAGATGAAATAGGTTCTGTGGAACATCATCTATTCGGAGTGCACAACTGGACTTCCTACAGGTGCTGCAGCATGGAGAAAGATGGCTGTAAAATGGGAGACAGCTTGGATTGCTGCACTTGCTGGCTGTATAAAAACAACAGGAAAGCTGCCAGGGCACACCTCTCTGTGGTAAATATGATTTAATGTAGTTTGTGGAAATACAAATATAATTAAATTTATTACAGAGAAACAATTGGAAGAGCATGTTTGTTTTTTAATAGCATGAAAGTATACTTTTCCCCACAGAAGCATTACCTCCACAAAAGCAGCAGGAAACAGTTTTTCACTTAGGATCATAAGAAAGAAAATCTTGTTTTGTCGAATTGGTTCATCTTGACAAATTACATTACAGGTTATAGATTAAAAATCTTATTTCTCAATATATCTGGGAACAGTGAACCTTAAAAATCAGATTAAAAATCTCGAAGATTTTTGTAGGCTGTTTAATTACATGGTATGCTTTTTTTTTTTGTTGTTCGTTTTGGATGGATTGTGGTACCTTACTGGTGTCCACAGAGCTTACTGTGACTGCTGTGAACTTCTGAATGTCGTCCAACCTCAATTCTCTTCCAGCCTTCACCTCACTTCTGTTTTTCCATCACCTTATATGGATGGTTACTTAACTCTAGCCACATGTAAGGGGTTTTTCTGTAATTTATAAAAAAAAAGAACTGAGTTTTGTTGTGCAAGTCTACCTTTGACATTCTTCATGCAGCACCTCTGGTTTCTCCAAGATGTCAGATATGTCATTGCCCTCATTAAGTGGGGCAGTTTCTTGGGTATCAAGAGGAACTTTTCACAAGACTGAGACCTCATCAGCCACCATTAGATGTGACTAGCATGTTTCTTAACAAGGTGTCTGACTCCAGTTCTTCTTCCACTCCCAACTGTTCAGGATGATGCTGTTGCAGGAAATGCTGAATGAATCTGGTGTCACTCCTCAAAGGCACCTGAATGGAGCTTTGCAGACCAGAGAGGTTTAGCAAAGGCATGAAGAAGTAAACCACCTATTCCAAAGACAGAGTGGTGATACAGTAGTAACTATCTTAGTTTTGGTTTAAGCTATTGTTATTTATTCATTCGTGACTGACTCTACCGAACTATAAAGGGATTTTTAATGGCCATCTTCCAATCCTTTGTGCTGCATTAATAAAAAGAGTAAAACTGAAAATGTACAGAGTAGCTTATGTTTCGTGAACTGTATGCTAACTACTGTTGTGTTTATCTCCTTGAAATATTTTGAGTTCATGCTGTTTAGGCTAAAAGCAGACGTTGTTGTTTTATTTATAGTGTGATTTTTAAATTTTACCTGGAAGGATGTGCACATACCTTAGTTTCTTGGAATCTACTGGGGTCTGCTAGAGAAAACTGCCAGCTGGAAATGGAGAATTTTATTTTGCATTTTGTTTGAGGAAAGCATGGCAGAATATAATTACAGTTATCCTACCAGGGAACTAAAAATACTTGCTTGTCTCAGTGGCCTCAGCCCGGGAACGGTCTTGTAACTACAGAATTCAGGTTGTTCAAACACCTGAAGCTGCCTCAATCTCCTGTCTAAACTACTATTCTCTGCTGACTTCTCACTTCTACCACCTACAATCTTCCTCTGCACGAGAAAGTTTAGAGGTTTGGTAAATCCTGAAGAAAAATACATACCTGGCATGCTACTGAGTAGGTATCTCTGGCACCTAAGTAACTTTAAACAGCTTATTTGGGGCAGAAGCAAGTAATACTGCATGATGCCCATGGGGAAAAACACTGTAAAGAAACAAGAAGTCAGCAGAATCAGCCCTGGAATTAGAGTTGCAAACAGAAACAAGAGCACATCAGTAGAGACGCGACACGTAACTCCCCGAGTTTTCAGAACTGAAGTTGGAGGGGGGGAGGAAGTCTTGAGATCAGTGAAGGAGAAAATTAGAAAACTATAAGATAGACTGGGAAGCTGCAAAGTCTTAAGGTAGCTGGAAATTGTTATTATTCTCTAAAATTTATACAAATAAATAAATAAATAATAGAAATAAATAAAATAAAA
>NW_010389566.1:0-20582 GCF_000710305.1 Buceros rhinoceros silvestris
TGGGGGTGGAGGGAAGTTTGGTACTACTAGCACTGTTTAGATAAGCGTTACTATTTTCACTCCACAAGTTGAAGATATTTGGGCACTCACACTTTTAAGCTTGCCTAGGTATGATGCTGCCCTTAATTAAAGTTCCAAAATCACTGAGATATTCAGATTATCAGGATAACTTGGGTCTTGATTAGACCAAATAGTCTAATACAACATTAAGCCAAGTTAATTTTTCTTTTCAGAGGAACTGGACCCCAACATTTTTTTTGCAAAGAATAAGTACTTAAAGTTTTGACTAGGAAAAAGTATGATTAGTGTCAACTTCTGACTTACTGCCCTCCTATATACACTGAGACTACCAAAGTCTGTAACAATTATCTACGCAGTGATAGTTCTGCTGTGTGTATCAAACATAATTTATTAAAGTTATGCAATTAATATTTCCTTGCACAGTACCATACTTGCAGCTGGTAGTAGTCATAGCTAACAGATTTAACACTTTACTTTTTTTTTTACTTTTTAAGGGAAAAAAGGGGGATTGACAGTGCTGTCATATGTGTTTACTTACTACTACCTGGACTGCCTCTATTTTATAACTGTGAAGAAAACATGCTATTGGCAGCCCAGAAGCTTGTTCTCCCTGCACGATTATTGAAAGGGGTTTGACTACCACCTCACTCTATAAGAATAGAAACAGATCAAAAATCTGGCAGCAAAAAGTATTAATTTTTTGATGGGAAGCAATTCTCATTCTTAATGCTTTTTACAGTAGAATGCATTTAAATGAGGAAGTGAAAAGCTGTACTAAGTAATTTTTAAGATCTTGGTTATTAGTATTATGGAAAGCTCCTCTAGATGTTGAGAAATTCAAATCAAAGCTCAGTTACTTCAGAGACTGAAGTAATGGTAGAGCACCACTTAAACTAGAAAAGCATTTGTTCTTCAGTTACTTTTTTTGTAGCTTTTGAGCTCTGATTCACTTAAAGCTAGTCTGTGATGGAAATTACTGTTGGCTCATTTTTAACCTGTGGCAACCTCCTGAATGAAAACGGATTTAGAAAAAGTGGAAAAAGACGTTACATCTTCTTGAATGTGAGCAACTATAGTGCAGGCTTCCCTCTTGCTACCGCGAGAGTGCGTTTTTTTTAACAGTGATGTCTGTAAACCATCACTTTTTGCCAGTTTTCCGGTCTTCTGTGGTGGGATGGGCTATGAGGATGCCAGTTACTCAGTTTCCTAGTTTATCCATAATTTGGCCAGTTTAACTTGCTTTAGGCATGGACTATGAGTAGAAGATGAAGGCATCTGTGACATTTTATTTTTCTACCCAAGGCTGCGCTGGCTGAAGCACCTCGACTGCCTGCACGAGGATCAGTGAACTGATCAATAGGGAAAACAACCAAAGGGAAAATGTGGAGCACTTTCAAGACTGCTGCCAATCATGAGGAGAGAGCAAGTTGCCACAGTCCCAATGAAACAAATTATATTCCACAGAGGGAGTCTCAGTCTACTGCTCAAGTCAGCTCAGGTCTTGCTGCCCCCTGATGTCTCTGGTCATCTTTGGAAAAGCAGAATGTCCAGTTACTTTGTTAAGGACACTGACTCTCATTTGTGGCTGAGAAAGTAAAACTGACCCTTTGGCCCAGAACTGGTCAAGAATACCAATGCAATTTTAGTGAGATGGCTTTTGCTCATGCAAGCCCTATATATAGGCAGGAAATTGTAGGTACCCCATAGCAATGCAATTGTTAAAAATAGGTGAATTTCCACTCTTTTGAGATAGTACCGAAACAAACCAAAACAAAACCACACCAAGAAAAAAGAAAAAAGAAAGAGAAGTAAAGAAAAAAGAAAAAGGAATAAAGAAAAAAGGCCAGGCTAGGACAGGAAAGGAAATTATCTTGCTTGGGATTCTTGTGACTTTTCCTTTTCTTAGAAAAAGGCAATAACTTTGGTAGAAGGCAAACAAACCTAAGCTGTTGATGACATTTCAAAGTTGTTTGTCAGTAAGAAGGTGGCTGCAAGCTGATCTTTAACAATTCTGTAAGTAGCAAGTAATTTCCATTTGTAATATCTCAGCTTACTGTGTTTAAGACATGCATTGATCTTCTATTTATTTTTTATGGAATGCTGCAAAATGCTTTAACCACTACTTTGCAGGTACATAAATAATAACTAATATATAAAATGACTTAAAGTCAGCACAGTGAAGAGGGCTGTCCTGAAAAACTGCAGCTGCAACTTCTTATAGCTAGTAAAGTCTACTTATTCAACACACACATGGTTTCACCTCACTGAGATGTTAAATTTAAAACTTCTTAAGCCTTTAACCCTCTTCTGGAAAATTTTAGTCTGACAAGCATCAGCTGCAAACACTGTGGCAACTCACAAACATGATTACAATAAATATATTACAATCAAAGAGTAACTGAATATTTCCTGACATAAAATCTTCCATAAACCTAGCTGTCATAAATTTCCACAGCAGACAAACATTTAATGACTGACAGTGAGGTACTGAGTGAACTTGGCTCAAGTGTTAACAGATTAGTGTAAGTGAAAGGGATTAAGTTCAGTGGTCTTGGACTTCTCTAATGGGGTGTTACTACCATGTCTGATTGATCTATTGTGCTTGAAAAGGTACATATAGCCTCCCTAATCTGCAGTTAATAAATGGTGCTTCTGCTGGGTGGAGTGGTTTACTCCTGCCCTCCTCCAAGCAAAACAATGTGAATTCCAAATTTGTCATTTGAACTACCTCTCTGCTGCACATTTTAATTGATGTAGTTGTCACGCATTTCTCTCCATCTCAAGGCTATTAAACTCCGCAGTGATATGATGGGCAGGTTATTTTTATAAAAAGTCCAGGACAGACAGCAGTGAGCAGCTTGGTCATGATGTTCCATGTGTGGACGTGTGGAAATGCTAACACTGTGGAGTTTGATTACTGAGCTCAGTTATGTTAGTTTACTAATCTACTGCAGATCAACATATGTTGAGTAATACACATGTATAAATTAGTAGGGATAAGACAAATTACTTATTAAATTAACAATTTGTGGGTTTAGATGAAAGCTTTAGACTATGGACTATTAACACTTGTTTGAGCCAGCTGCCCTTCCATGGTGTATTCAGACAACACAGAAGAAACAATTCATTTTATGTTTCTACTTAACTTACTTCAGTTAGCTGTTTTGTTTTCAAAGAATTCTGATTCAAGACATTTTATCAATTTAATTTTGCTAAGATATTAAGGATTTGAAGATACTCAGATGCTCTGCTGACATGGCTGAGGAGCAGCAAATGACTAGACAAAAAAGTCTCAAGGAGTGTTGAGGGGAGAAAAATAGTGATTTCATTTCAGGAAAAAAAGAAACTGGGTATAGCTTCAACAATAGTTTTCAACTAATCCTTACGAAAATCTGTTTAATTATTGCATATATCTAACAGTATGCGTCCTCTGAACTGAGATAATTTCTTACCTTGTTGAATTAATGAGATTCTGAAGCACATACATTAAAAAACCCAGCACACTACAGATACTGTGTATCAAAAGGAGTTACCAAGAAACACTTCAAACTTCCTTGCTCTTAAAAATCTTACATCTCTACTTACAGCTGCTATCATACGTATTTAGTTGTGCAAACTGTCCTGCTGTTGGCATCTGGTAGCTCATATCACAGTGGATGGTGTAATTGCTTAAAAAAAAATCATGACTTTGACCTGAAAGCTTTCAGAAAACATGCTTAAATTCAGCCTGTTTTCTCACCCTACCACACAGCAGTGGAGAGCTACACAGATTTTAAAGAGACAGAAGGAATGGGAGAGGGATGAGTGTGGTACCAAGCAAAAAGCAGCCCACAGATGAGGTGTGAAAGGCATTTATTTTTGGTTGGAACTGTGAGGTGAAATTTTAACCATATTGTGCACTTAATATAATGGAAAGCAGATAAATTGCAGTAGAGCACCAATCTTCTGTGCAATGCAGTTATATAAAAACACTTCATGAGCTTCTGTTGGTATTGGTGCACTTTGTATCCGTGAAGCCATCAGTGTCCACATGTGTAGTATTCTGATAAAGCTCCTAGTAAACAATTATCATCTGCAAGACTGTGAATAAAATGAAAGGTCACTAAAGACCACAGGTCCAAGGCTAGCTTACCATAAAAAGGGAGACTCCTTAAAGCCTTATTTCTTACTCTTACTTGTGGTTTACTGACTACCTTACCCTGAAGCATTCCAATCTCTCCCATTTGGGGGGCACTAGGGGTTTTGGCTACAAGGACTGAAGTTCAGAGAACAGGGGTAGCATGCTCACTTTGGGGGCTGCTGTGCCTTATCCCGCTTAGTTAAGCCACACACATGCTGAATGTGGAGCTACAGCCACAGACTTGCTGATGGCAGAGATAGCCAGCCCTTCTATGCTGCCTTCCTGTTCCTCCCGCGCAGACAGTGGATGTTGAGGACAAGCCCAGCCTGAATCTACTGCTCCCCTTCGTTGGGTCTTAACAGGCCGTGTGATGCCCTTACTCCTCCAACAGCTAACAGAGACCAGCCATGACAGGGAGAAGCAGCAGAGAACAAGATGGGGTACCCTATACCTGGAAAGATAGCTCCAAAGGTTGTGGGATAAATGTGAAAACCTTAACAGGCAAGTTTCTGGAGTGTGTTGGCTCCCTTTGCATACCTGGGAAAGTACAGAGTGCACCCAAATGCCTTGTCTTTGCCCACATGAGGAAGTTCTAAAATAATGGCTTGGGAATGTAGCAGTGATAAGAAAAGCTTTCTGAACTGATTGGCTTGACCAGTCCCATATAGCTTAGGTGAATGAATATGATGAACGATCTTTGCTAAGTTGTAATCAGTGTTTATTTTGTAAAATAAAAATCCAATGTGAAAATGAATTTTAGATTAATGTATTAAAGCATATCGTCTTTTTTATTTCCACTGTTTTTTATACGACTTTTTTCTCAACATACTAAGAGAAAGAAAGAAGGAAAGCCAAGATTAATACAAATGGAAACAATGGTGATTCACTTATGTGCAAAACTGGAGCCATAGAAGAAGGGATGTAGCTTTTGGTCCTTACACTATATTGCAATAGATGAGATGCTGGGAGCGGGTGTATCTGAAATGGAGGAATCTTTGTCTTTCCCTATGTAGCTTTTGGTCCTTACACTATATTGCAATAGATGAGATGCTGGGAGCGGGTGTATCTGAAATGGAGGAATCTTTGTCTCTCCCTAGAGCCCAATGCTTCTCTTATTCCTTTAATGTTGTTTGGGGTTTTTTTTTTTGTAAATACTTTAAGAATTGTGTCCTGGCCCTGAGCACACTAATAGGTCTTAATTGTCCCAATCAACTTCACCTGAGACTCCCCTGCCCAGGAGCCCTATTTCAGCTCCACTCCAGGCAGCAACTCTTCTTTTAAACTGTGCCTATGTTCAGTTCTGTTTCTGCTTCCTTGGGATGGTCTCAAACCTGACTGTTTATGCCTGGTTATTACTGGACTATTGATGGGTTTTGCTACTCTCCATCCTGCTCAGTTCATCTAGCTCGTGCTACTGGCATAGTGTCCTGTTGATGATGGTACTGCTTGTGCTGGGATCACCTGTGGCTCCCAGTTCATCTATGCTTGTGGGCTTTTGTTCTACTTCTGTGATAGGCAGTCAGCAAATACCCCAAACGTAAGTAAACTTCTATGCTTTTTTTTTCAAGTATGATATGCATATTTTGTTTTTAACACACTTTGAAATGCATGTTTTTAGTATTCGTGCTTAGCCTAAAGTAATCTTAGGTGACTTCAAGGCTTTAACCACATGAAATATGGCTTTTTTGTTAGGGCTACTGTCTTCTGTGGGTAAGCAGTTGCTCTGCCCTATCGGAATTCTAAGGTTGACTACATTAAGCTTGTATTTCTGACAATAGCAACTGGAGAAGCACCTTAAAGCTCAAAAGAAAGTTAAGATAAGGGCTGAATATTGCTGAAGATTGGCTAGGCAGGAGGGGTAGGTGGTGCTTTGGCTTGTGGCAGGACTGGGGCTGGCTATACACAAACAGAAGCTACATCTGTATTCCAGAGAGAAATGCCTGTAGCTTTGCTGTTCCTTAACTTACTTGGTGAAGTGTGTGGTTGTATTCACTATCACATGATAAGATGCTCTGTCTGACTGATACCTTTTAGGTAAGAACATAGTAAAGATTATATTTAATCTCTTTTGAAACTAAGTGGGTATTTGAGTATTTGGTCTCCCTGGACTGGAGGCTGGCCTTGTAGCCAAGGGTAGCCTCCCCATGTTGTCTCCATTCCTTGGCCTACCGTTTTTGTTGACCTTTGTGGAAGGGATCATATCTTCAAAAGACAGATACGACAAGACTTTTCAACTTGTTCTCACCACAGTTGAACTGTGTTGTAATGACTTCAAAATACAGTCCTCATCCTCACATGAAGAAAGGGTGGCTCACCAAGAGGTCCTTCCTTGGAAGGAGACCTACAAGAGAAGTCTGCTGTTGGAAAAAGACAGAGTGAAGTGCTATCTCTTTCTTTTTTGTGGACTTTAAGGAGGATCCCTTGTTTCTATTGCCTAATCCATGTTACCAGGTGCTGGCAGATATATGTAGCAGGGTTTTCACTGACAACCAGAAACAGAAGGTGTCTTTCCATTAGACAGCTAATAGATTTCCACAGCAAAGGGGAATATTAAGCATGGAGTCAGTGACTAATTTCAGTATATGCTGATGCTTGTATGTCAGTTAGGCACACACATCTAGAAAATGTGAAGAAACTGATGTGATGGGAGTATACTTGTTGCATGCTATCAGAAAGGTGTGTGCTGTGTTTAGTCATTGCACAGCTGTGTAGTGATGTGGTTTATATTCTGATTTTGTGCTTGGTCCAGCAGTTTCCATGACTTTGGCTATATTCCATGCTAGGTGCTGTTATAAAGGCAAGCTGCAGGATGAGCCTAGTGTCAAGGTGTTGTCACAATGCTCACTGGTAACCTCAATGGAATAATGTTTAGCCAATATAATAAGAGTTTCATATAAATCTAACATTTTAAAATCCTATAAGGAAAATAACTTGTACAATTTGCTTTTCAAAAATTTTATTGAACAAGCGTGTGATATTTTGGTTTAAGTCATTGATTGTGGAGCATTTGTTTAAGGAAATGAAATGCATTCAACAAAAAGTTGTGATAACTTCCCAGGTGCTCACTGTAATGAGTGTTTGTGTCCTTGTTGTTCATTGTCCTATGGCCCTTCTAGGAAAACTCATTTTTTAAGCAGAATCTTGAATTAAGGCCTTCAGGAAGCCTTCATCCCAATTCTGTTTTCCTTTGAGAGAATCTCTTGAGGGAGTCTGCTATCTGACTACCCCGCTAGAAACCTTATCAGATCCTCTGAGAGAGCCCATCTTTTGTTTACTTTTATTTTTTTGAACACTGTTCTGAAGCTGAGTTACAAGTATAAAAACAGAAGGCTTGGGAGGACAGTATATTTTAACATGTGAAGCCTCAAGCATGGAATCAGATGCTTAGAGTTTTTTCAAGTATGTTATTTTTCTTACGGCACCAATAGAAGTTCAGTTTCTTTGAGATCTGCTGGGAGCTTTTGTGAACATACAGCTTCTTCAGGCTGAATATACTGCTGAACTGTGTTGCATAGCAGCATTGATCTGCAAGGGTTTGAACTGAGCTTTCTCTCGTGTTGTGAATTAAAAGATGTTGGTTGGTCACCATAAAGAGCTATCTAAAGCAATCACAGGGGACACTTAGAACCCGTGGTGGTTCATCAACAGTCTACTGTTTGAAATCAATCCGTTATTTTGCTTATGTAACAGTAGATGAGTCAAGTGAATTGCAATATGAAGAACAGCATCATATGGGTTCTGACCCTCACGATAAGTCCCCTCCCCTTCCTTGTGCTTACACAAACAGTTTTTTACATCTCAAGTTATTTTTTCCCTTTGGAATTGCATAATTCCTCCTTAATATGTTAAACAGACCTTTGAGAGAGTAGTTTAAGGCAGGTGCATAAAAAGCCTACATGTTGATTTGTGTCACTAGCTTAGAAACGTTTCCCCTTTTTATTTAAGCCTGTCAAATCTTCAGACATGGCACAAATTAACTTGTAAAGCATGATCAGATATTTCTGTGCTACAGGAAGAAATGTGAGGAGGATGTTTTAGAAAAATGAGAATCAGTAAACTTGCAATTCTGTATTTAATAGAATAATCTGAAGTTTCTAGTGTATCTACACAAATTAGTTAATGAAAGTCATATGAATGCCCTGCATAAAGGACCAAAAGAATATGCATCAACCTTCAGATTTCATAATCTTTAAGTACGGATGGAATTGCATAGTGCTGCTGAAAATTCTGTTCTACCCTGAATATTGTATTTTATTTAAAATAGCTTTTTTGAACCTGCAGGAAAGTATATACTGTTCAAGAAATTTCTCAGTTGTAGATGACTTCATGAAAAATAACTTAGTTTGTCTGCACTCTTCTGATGAATATTCTGATGAATCTTGGGTAATTTTTTAGTAATTTTATACTTAAAAGCAAACAGTAATTCTGAATTTCCACAGAAGAATAATTTCTGGGTTGCTATAAAGACACTGAACATTGCTTCTAGGTAGCACCTTGATGTATTAATCTTTTGTTTCTTATACTGCAATAAAATTTAATAGATGTGTGGTGATCTTATTGACCTGTGGCCTTCCCTTTGCCCTACTTTAGAGCAATCACACCTCTCAGACTATAATATTAAATATAAAATAGTGATAAGGTAATTTCCAGTTATATTAACTTTTCAGCTTTGTGCGTAACACTTTCACAGGCTTGAGTATGTTCCAAGCCTTAACTCTGATATCACTTATTGATGTATTCATACAAAAACAACAGTGCAAATAAGGAAATTAATATCTAAGATTAGTACACAGATTGTGAAATTATATATGTCTACTTCATGCATATAAAAGTAACCATATGGAAGAATTGTCCTGGGGAATCCTGTATAACAGTTCCCTGTTTCTGGAGTTTCTCAACAAGTTTAAAATGCTTACTGATTGCAGCAAGATCAGTTTATTTTCCAGTTTTCTAGCTTACTGCTAAGTAGCTTTTCTCAGAGGTAAAACACCTGGTATTTTCACCTCTATTTAGATCCATAAGTGTCTATCTAGGCTGTGAAGTAGTGAGTAAGCCATGTAATTATAATTCAACCAATCCTAAAACTATTTCTGTCCATCAATAACTCATTCAAAACAAGTTTCTCTCTCCTCTCTTCTTACTGAACTATTTTCCTTTGGCTATTTTCTCCTTAGGTTTGTGTGCACGACTCATTTTCCTGACTACCATAACAATATTTCTAAAACTGCTGCAAATCCAGTATTATTAGATATTTTAACAAAAGATCTAAGGTTCCCTGTCAGTAAGTGCAAAGAAAAAAGTCATTGATGTGCTACAGGCTGCACAATTGTTAATAATTGCAGGTTGTTAAAAGTACTTTCAAAATGACATGTCTGTGATTTCCTTAACTGTTCTTTATAAATATTAGGAGATCACTATATTTTCTGAATCTTAATTTGCTCAGTTATACCAGTGTAACCAGTATAATGATAGTCTTTGAAAATGCATGTTCATTGAAAAATAAGAATGTAGTTTAACATTTTGCTAGTATATAATGCTGACCTGTGAATATTAAGAGACACTCCTGTGTCTGCTGTATAAGGTACAGGCTAATATAAAATTTCCTTTGAAATTGAAGCTTTTTTCTTGGCTCCAGGTGAGTCTGGTTTTTTTTGTACTAGTTTGCTTCTTGGGTCTTAAATTTTCATCTTTTTTTTGGATCCTCTGTATCAATCTCAAATAAAAATACTTACCTCTTAAACTTTTGTAACCAGCTAGTGCCAAGTGATAGGGTAAGGATAACTATACAGCAAAAATGTAAATTTTTAGGGTTGAGTCAGTTAGATGTGAGGGTTGCTACAGGAATATTAGACTTTTTTTTTATTTGGCACTGACACCCACATGGTATCTGAGGTTGTCAACACGTTTGCTTAATGTATTTGGTAGCAGGTGGGAGAACAGACCACTGAGGACTGAAGCAGTTTGAGTTGTCCAAGATGGTGTTGCAGAGAATCAGTTACGTATGTATTAATAGTGTGCAGTACACAATAGATATTTTTTTTCAATAACAATAAAAATTCTAAAAGCTAAAAAATGGGGGAGTTTTTTGAGGCACTGTCAGAGCTTGCAGATAAACTTTGTGATTGTGTGGGGGTGGGAGGTTATAAGTGGCTAACCATTCACTGGGTATAGCGAAAAACATGCAATGAAAAGTGGATGCTTCTACATGTGCAGTATGAGTACAGTTTGAGTATGCTTCCTCTTGTCCAGTTAATATGTGAAACAGATCTAATAGCTGTTCTTAATAACAGAAAAGAAAAAAGTCTTGTCTTTTCAATATCTGAAAATATTCTGCTTTTCCTCTAGCATCTTAATTCCAAATTGCAGCAAGATCTTAAGAATAATTCTAGTAAATAAAAATGGACATAATGACACAAACGTATTGCAAGGCATCTTCTTTAAGTGCAGACAGAAAGTTACAAACAGAAATGTACATGGTGGTGGTACCTGGTTGTGGTCTTCTATTAGGTCTTTTATTAGGACCTTTTATTAGGTCTGATTCCTAAAAAGAGATTATCTTTTATATGCAATTCAATAGGTTCCAAATTAATTGAATAACATTGATTATACATTGAATAACATTGATAATTACATTAATTGAAAAACAAGTTGAATTTGGATGGAAAATACCTAGGTGATATATTGGGTCTTTTTGTTCTGTAGCTTCCTTTTCTGCACATTAAATAACCGTGCAAGCTTTTCTATAGTTTTTATCCATTATGATTTTAAAGGATTTTTAGTTAGTTGCTTTATCCACACCCTAAACACATACTTGAGGTCCAAGATATATTCATGACATGAGTAGAGCACATTGCGAAGTGTACTTGGACACTTCCCAGTTTGCATGTTCACACCATGCAGTACCCTATCAAAGAGGAGAGATCATATGTGACATGGGAGAATGAATTTAGACTTTCAGATTAGAGGCACTTAAATTGTTAATACACAGTCTAACTGTTTCAGCTGAACTTTCAAGCCCTCTGTCCTGCCAGGTGAGCTGCTAAAGATATAAACTTTCTGTATTTGTCCAGTATAACATTGCTTATACAGGTGTTAAGTTCTAGAAATAAAGCAAGAAAGCCCTGTAACCACTGTGTCAGACGTACATGGTGCTGCCGCTGTTGGGCAAGCTGGGGTGAACAGTGTAGCTCCTCCAGAAAGACCTGCCCAAAGCTGGGGTTGAGTCGGTGAGGAGCAATGGGGGAAGTAGTTTGAATACCTCCGTGATAACCAAGTAAGTAGCACGGCCTTCTAAAATTTCATCCTAGGGGAAATGTTTGAAATTTACTGACTGCTGTTTCTTGGAAGAATTTTAATTAGCAGAAACAGTCTTTCAATCAGAAAACCTATCAGGCCTTCTATCAAGGATTAAGACTGCAGTCTCTGTATACTCTGGTGTTTTACAGAATACAAAATCTTATGAATTCAGTAAATGTTTTGCAAAAAGATTTGGTCCAATAGTTTTTGATGTTCCTGATGTGAAAAGGGAAACAATTAAAACAATTGTACACTTGTTCATTTGATTTTTGTCAAGATGTTGATAATAAGATTAGAGTGTGCTGCTGCTGACTTTTAGTGAACTGGCAAAACTTTCTTCAGTTCAGCATAGCCTGTTGCCCTCCTAGCAACTGATCAGAGCAGTAGATACATCCTGTTTCCAGTGTGGGGGAAGGAACTGTATACATCATTAATGAACAGGCCAGTGCTATGAGAAATTTGTAATTGTAGTTTCATGCTGGAATAGAAGCTTGTATTGTACCTTGTGCCAGTTGCTGTTACACTGTTTGACATCAATGTGTCTTTTGCCTCTTTTCTCAGTGCATGAAATACAATTAACTTACTTTGTTATAATGTCTTTATTTCTTTAATTTCTAATCTGGAAATGTTACATCAGTTAGTTGGCTGGTATTAGCAAGTGGCGAGGATGAGATAGAAATCTGGAATAAAGATACAAAATCAGTGTTGTATGTTAACTAATGCATAAGCAGTTTTTACTCCAGAAAAGCAGGAGGCTGCAGATAAACACAGCTTTCTAAAAGTATTCCAGATGAAAAGACCAACACAACTGCAGAACTGAAGCTGATTCTGATGTGAGACAGTAGTAGAAGACAAGCATAGAATTGGTAAACATGGACATATAAAATGGCGAGAAGTTTTGTAAAGGAAGTTGATCCTCAAAGTTGCTGATGTTCCCTGAGAGAGCTCATAGTACTCGTGTTACCATGGTAGATCAAATGTGATGGTAAGGTTCAAGGTCAGCCAAGTGGGGTGTTAGGGAGAAGGAAAGGGAGATGGGCCAAAGGAAGAAACTGGAATTAAATATGAAGAAATGGATGCCTTCCTACTTTGAAAAATTCTTGGGTGTTGTTATGGGTTTTCTGAAAACATTGATACAGTGTCAGTAAGAAAACAAATGGAATATTAAAATCAAAAGGAAAGGGATAAAGATGTTTAGTTTTCTGTGCATTTTATTACATATCCTGGTCTTGAATATTGTGTGCTTTGGGTCTCCATTGACTCAGTCTTTCCAAATAAGACCTTAAAAAGGTACAGAAAAGATCAACTGCTGTTATAGAATCAAGTGTAAGTCAAATGTAAGAATGGCATTGAATCCCTTCATGGAGTTCACACCCAAAACAGCTATATCTACATACTTAGCTTTACTCAGAGTACTACTAGGTAACTGTTTGCTTGGACGGAAAGGTAGGCATAGCAGAGAACATTTTATGTACATATACTCTAGGCATTCATGCTCTACTGATAATATTTGTTTTAAAATGTGTTGATTGTTAGATGCCCAGTTTAACTCAATACAGAAGTTACTGTGGGCACACAGTGAATGTGCGCTACAAATCATTTACTTGATTTAGTTGACTAAAGAATGTGTGACATTTCATAATGTGTATTTTATTCTTTGTGATAGCTGTCTGATAGCATTTGAAGAATTTCACCATTGCTAAGTTCTTGTTAATCTGGGCTTGGCTGAAAAGTAGGAAGCACGGTAGTGTTCAGATTGCTCTAATGTGAATGAGTCATTGTAGCAGATCCATTTGGCATAGCCTATACACAACAGTCCTGCACTGGAAATGCAGATGCTGATGTCAAACTGCTTTGCTCTTGGATGTTTCTACTTTCAGACAATGCTGAATCTTTCTTAATCTGACAGTTAAATTACTGCTTTCCCCCCCATTTCTTTGTGGTAGTACAATATGTACCTAATTAGGTCTATTATAATTTAGTTTTCCACAATTTGTATCAGGAGTACTGATATTGGATCAAGATTTTGAAAGCATCATTTGTAGCTAATCCTTTAGATGATTGGAATCAGTAACTTTTTTGCTCTTACAAAACATCAAATTTGGTATGTGGCAATAAATCTATTTGACAGAATACTGGTTCATAAAAAGATAAAATCTCAAATTTTTTATGAGCTTGGTAGCCAGAGTAATTGATATAGGGCATAAAAAAAGCTGTACTGTGGTCCACTATCAGAGCTCATTCAGTGAATAAGTTGAAACTATGGCATTTGAAACGGGTTTCTGGTGGGTAAAAAAACCCATAAAAAGTAGATTATTGTGAACTCTTTGTTTCACTCTAGATGATTACAATGACTTGGGAGTTACTCTCGCTTTCCAGCCATGTATGTTCCTATGTGTCTTCCAAAATGCAGAATAATCCCATGCACTAGAGGCCTGACTGGAATGATTCTTGTGAGCTAATAATGCAAAGCCTGGTATTTGCCTTGTAATGCTGTCATGTTTTGTTGCTATGCGAGAGAAATTAGCAACTTACTAATTTAAGTCTAATATTCAGATACCATTCTTCTTTTGTTCTTAACATAGGTCCTTGACTAATCAGGCACAGTCAGATCGTTTGACTTGGCGGAAAGTTCCTGTAATTTACTGGCTTCTTATTATAGTGCTATAAACCTGCATATTACTAGCACTTGTCTCATAAATGTGTAGCCTATTATTTCTTAATTTTCATATTTGAATAAAATATGATAAATATTTTAATTGAAACTTTTCACTGAAGGCAATATGAAAAGTGAAAACTAGGGGTGGGGGGAAGCTGTTACTGAAGGGTTTTGTGTGGATGTTCTAGCTGGTGGGATTAGGTAGCACTCATCAAAGTTTTTAGACTAAAATAAAATAGTGGTGTCTGTGATAAGCCAAATCTTTGATAGTGGGATTCTAATAATGACTTGCCCAATTTTGTATTCCCTAAATCTGTGTTTTGTGATGAAGGATTTGGGAGCTCAGTTTGTACATTGTTATTCAAGCTCAGCTGTGGGACAGCATATGATTTAATGCACCTATGTTCACCTCTGGTCTTGGTTACTGACTATGCAGTTTCATCATAGGAGAGAGGAAATTAACTGTTGGGACCAAATAGTTGGTGGTTGAGCAAGTGCTTTTGGGGACTTCAGACCTTGGATAGATAGACCTTGGTTAAGTTATCCAAGTTTTTCTTTGAAACTAAGCCTCATGTCTTAAACACTTTCTGATTACTCTGAAGGAACACTGCCCAAGTAATTAGGATGGCAATTAGAATTAAGCAGTTAGACTGCATGATCCTGATTTCTGTTCTGGGCTAATCTCTGTCAAGTCTCCTACATGTCATGGGAATGGTGTGATCACATGAAGTACTAGTGGATAACAGACACTTTTCAAGTGACAGTCACCAAAACACACAGAATCAAAGCAAATTAATTTGTATGCATTTGTGCATCTGACAAAGGTAATTAAACTTATTTTTTTAAATTGGGAAGTATATTAGAATCAGAATGGCTTGGACTTTGAAACATCATCTAGTCCATCCTGCTGTGAAGAGCAGGGATGCCTTTCACTAGGCAGGTTGATCAAAGCCCTCTCCAACGTGACCTTGAACACTTTCAGTGATGGGGCATCTACCATTTCTCTGGGTAAATTCTTCCAGCAGCTCACCACCCTCATCATAAACAACTTCTTCCTTACATCTGTCCAGACTCAGCTTACTCTCTTTTTGTTTAAAACCATCCCTCCATGTCCTGTTATAACACACCTTGGTGAAAAATCTCTCCATCTTTCTTGTAAGTTCCCTTTATATATTGAGAGGCTGCAATAAGGTCTACCCAGAGCTGCCTCTGCTTTGGGTTAAACAACCCCCACTTTCTGTTTCTCTTCACAGAGATGTTCCTGTTCTCTAATCACGTTTATGGACCTTCTCTGAAGCCACTCTAACAGGTTGATGACTGTCTTGTGTTAGGGATCTTGGAACTCGATGCAGTACTCCAGGTGAGGTCTAATGAGAGCAGAGGAATGTACATGGAGAGAAGGGAGAAATGAGTTTGGCGTTGTGGCTAACTAAGAGCAGGACTACAGAGCACAAGAATAATCCTAAATATGTGTGGCAAACACTGCAGTGTCCTCTTACTCTTAAGATATACAGGTTTTCTCTTGAGGTGTGAACAGCTGAATTAAATGAACAATGGAATGAGGTAATATCGCTAGGTTCTCAATGCTTTCCTTTTTATTCTTGGTTTCTGGTATTTCCCCCATCCATTGCCCCCTAATTAACTTATTTGTCTACAATTCGGCAGTTATCCAGAGATTTAAAAGCTAATGTGTCCTTAATCATGGTCAGTAAATTTAATCCTATTCTATTTGCAAGTGGGGAAAATAAAGGAACTGCAATTTAAATGGGCAAAACATTCTCCTCTGCTGCCAGCTAGTAGTCCTCAGCCTATTGTTCTCTCCTGTCTTGTATCAGGAGGATTACCTAAGTGGTACATGGAGAAATAATTAAGGCTGGTTTTACATGTTCATGTTTCTATTTGTGAGGAGCACTTAGATTAACATGAATTAGTTTCCCAGTATGATTTATTTCACTACCCCAGAGCTGGCTGCACTAATGCAGGGGAAGCAGTAGAGAGACGAGGGTGCCTGGGGCAGAAAAGAGGTAAGGCCTCTTCTCAGGGGTTGTGCTGTTTTATCCTGACATAAATGCTTGCATTGCCCATGAAGTGCTTGGTCTGATACGTCCTGTTAGTCTTCTGCTGCTGTTTCCCCCTTATTAAGCAACAATGCCCGGGGGATAAATTTTCCCCTCTCTCCTTCTCACTCCTCCCATCACTTCTATATATCTCGGGTCTGTATGTTGTCATCTGCAGAAATATTTAATATGACTGAGTGTTACAGCTGGCCTGGGACATTCCTAGTAGGATAAGCAGGATTTTCCTTGGTTTTTAGTAAAAATAGCTCCCATTAATATATCACATACTCCAATCAGATAAGGGAGTGTTGGTTGTGCTTCATGATCTTTATGATGAGATGGCCTACTAAGAGTAAGATGGAGTTTCTGAAGTGCTTTCTTCCTGTTTTCTTCCAGATGGCAGGTGTGTGGCCTTAAGCCTGCTTTGAACGTGCTGTTGCTGTCTATGCTATTAATTTACACTGAGCTATAGTTCCTACTCTCTCCCATCCCGTCTCCTTTGCACATGATATTGATGTTTTTCATGATCATTAAGCTAATGAAGCATGTCAGTAAATCAAGTTGTAAAGTCATAGCCATCTGTTTGAAAAGGTGTAAATGGCCTTTTCATGCATTCAGGGGATCTGTTGTATAGTGAAGACAATTATAATAGTTCAATAGGAGTTACATGTATAGATATTTTTGGCCGTGTTCTGCAAAATAGGCTTTGTCCCTTCTTGACATCATCTGGGCTGAACAGTGAGTAAGTAACAGTAAGAGCAGAAGTCTTCATTTAGTGAAGAGACTAACTCTTAAAAACCATCTTAATGGAGAAATAAAAGGATGTTTAAATTTTGTCATAAAGCTACTGGAGAAAGACCTGAGTCTTCCAGGATGGTACTAGGACTACTATTTACTAATACTTGAAGAAGTGATCAAATATACATGAAATTAGAAATGCAAAATGAGATAGTAACTTAGGAATTTCTGGAGATCTTCTAGCTCGGAGCCCTCCTCAAAGCAGGAAGGATTTCAAAGTTGTCTTCTGCTTTCCTACCACTCTTTCTGGAAGTGACAAGTGAGACTAAACATAACTCAAAATTGTAAATCTCTGCCTTCAGGTGTGAGTAGCTCTCATAAAAGTAACCCCTCTGGAAACTTTCATAGGCAACATTTTGGGGATTCTAATATAGGTGGCAGAGTTCTGACTTGTCACCAGAAATTATTTGCTTCTAAGAATTATTTTAAATGAGTACCCATTTAGTTTTCCTGAATGAATGACCTTTCCTTCTAACAATCAATGAATTTGGAAAGAAATTTTTCTACGTTTTATGATCAGGTGTTTTAGTGTAGAAAATAATTGCACCTCTTCATGCAGACCCAACAGTCAGGATACAAACCCATCTATGCTTTACATGGATGTCAATCCATGGCTATTATTACAATGAACGCAAGATCTAGTGGAAGAAGTTGCAATGAGTTAGCAGAATACACATTTTTAAATGATTGCATATGCATGCAGTGAAGTCTGTGCTAGCTTGTGCATGCTGTGTGTTAAGGAAGTTACTTACAATAGATAAAATAGGTGCTTTAGTGACAGAAATGGAGCAAAAGATCTCGAAACCCGATAGGGAGACTGCAACAGCTGTTAAGCTATTTCTTAAAATGTACCCTTACTACTACGGAAGAAATGCAAGACACATGGTGGGACTGCAGCCACTATTTATACACAATCCCTCAGTCCCAGGAGAAATTTTTTTTCATTTGTGAATATTAAAGTTTTGGAAAAAAAAGCCAACATATTTTATGTGTTACATCTGCATATTCACAGTTGTGAATGCATGCTATCATTGCCTGGTAGATGTTAATCCTAGATTTTAAAACTTCTTGTTTCTGTCAGGATGGAAACATTATTCACATCTGGAGCTCAGTAGAAAGGGGCATTGAGAGTTGTTTGGAAACTTGCATATATAATTATCTCAGTACTGGAAGCTTGTGATTATTTTACAGGAGTTGCAGTAAAAGGGCACAGAATCTCAGCCTTAATGGAAGTAAAGCTCATGTGAAAGCAATGAAGTATTTTTTACATCTTGTATTGAGTATGAGTAGTATAGCTGACAGTTATTAAACTTAAAGTATTATAAATATTCAAATCTAAAATTGTCTGTTCTCTGCAGGAAAATAATCAAAGTTTTAATTTGCCCAAATTAAGAAGTGAGAGAATACTCAAAGATTTGTATTCCTGAAAAAAAAAGGCTAGTTTAGGTATATTTGTTACATGCCTTACCTTCAGAAGATAGAGTTATTTCAGACACAGCAAGACCATTCAGAATCTTCTAGAAAGACATATATGGATTTGCTTGACAGCATGACGGAAAGAAAAACTGACTATATTTTGTACCATCAAAAATCATGGGACTCACGTGCATTTCAGATACTTGTATATGTCCTCATCCAGACCTAATCTGCTAAAGTCTCCTGTAAAACTGCTCGGAGCTGCCTTTTAAAGTGATTGTTTTATTTAGACTGCTGCTCCAAACACATGTAAGCGAATGTGTCTTCTGGATTTTCAGACTGTTTATTTTTCTTCTACCAATTCACCAAGTGCCCCAACTTTGGAAGTGTAACCTCAGTATTACACTAGCATAACTAGTTCTCTATATTTGCATTGTTAGCATAACGGGTCTACCTCTTAAATCCTGGTCTCCTTGGTAACGAGTGTTGCAGACAAACTGAGGACTTTTTCTGCTTACAAGCAAGAGAAGACTCTCCAGGAAGTGTATTTTGGTGGTTTAAATAAGATATTCCCAAAATAATAGCAAGGATCTAAATGCTCTTGATTTTTTTTGTGATTTACAGGATGTAGTTTTTCCCTCTAATCTCTCATGGTTTTCAGGATTGTAGTCAAACCATGAAGTTCAGTATGCCTTCGGAATCTGGGGACTCATCCATTAGCTAGTCAAAGTCCTATTTTAAAACTTCAAGGAACCTACAAGTAAATCTTAAAGCTTTGTCAAGCTTCTGTGCTTGTTGTGTCCACTCCAGTCCCTGAAGAGAGGGGGCTACAGGGTCACACCTGTTCCTTGAGATGAATCATATGATTTATGCTCAAGTGGCTGTGGGGTCACAATACAGAGATACAAAATCCCCAAAGGACAAAAGAGATTCTATCATCTGCATGATCTAAACAGGTGTTGCCACCTATTATGCCAGCTGTGAAATGTTGGCAGAAAGCAGTGCTAATGAATAGAAGACAAAATAAGGCAGCAGTACCCCATCTTTAAACTTGGGTTTTGCCGCTTGATTTTCATTTCACATGTGACTTGTATAAGTGCATAAAGAGGAAGGAACCGCTGTCCTGTTTGCAATATACTTTTCGAACACTTGGACATACTGAGTGTTTTCCCAAGGCTAGCTGAGGATTAGTCACTCTAGGCTGAAGGGTGGAGAGTTGAAAAATGTACATTTTTGAGTGGGACATTTGCAAAACTGGACCTGAAAATTGTGTTATTCCATACAGATTTGAACTAAAAGCTCTCTACTTACCTTGGGTTTGTTTTGAAAATTCAAACATACAATTGAAGGCAAGAGCTTGACACAGAAATTAAAATTCTACGAAGCAGGAGGTTCTGAAATAAGTTGGTGTGACAGGTCTCCCTTCCAACAAAAGGTTTCTGCATGAGTTATTGGTTAGGAGTGCTGGAGGAACAGAGATAGCAAAATATTTTGCTTATAACATGCATTTTTTGAGGAGTTGCTGATATTTCGTTTTGATCACCGAAATGGCATCAGCAGTTCAAATCCTGAAGAATGAGCAAATGTAGTATTAGAGATTTAGATCTTGTTCAGTTGATGCATATAAAATTCTTAGAGGAAAAAAGTAACTTGGTACATATTGTAATCTGAAAAGAGACCTTTCAAACTCCATTATATGGTTAATTTTTCAAGATAATGTTTGAAATTTATATGGAAAGTCTTCAAACATTAAAATAACAGAAAAGGTAGGTATTTATACTGCTGACATCAGCTAAAGAGCAAATAAGTTGAACGTTATCTAAACCTTGTTTCTTTTTATTAAGAAGAAATATAAAAGCTCTTTTCTGTAACAGATGGATTTGTCAAATCCATCACTAGTCCAAGGTGGATGTTGAGGAACATCGCTTCCTCATGTGGATTACCTGAGACAAAATGACAACTACAGCTAAGCCCTTAAAGGAGATGGATAGAAGACATGCTTTTCTAGGCCAAAATAGATAGGCCAGGATGAATATGTCAGTACCAATGTACTCTGAGAATGGGCTAAATGTCAGGTTATTGATTGTTGGAAGATGGACTATCTCGGTGTGTGATGGGAATGACGTGAAGCGAGAATCTTGGTGCTCCTCCTGGGCTTGTGGTTACAGCTGTCCTCCCCAGACTGTGAGTCAAGGAAAGAGGGATCTAGCTGAGA
>NW_010389566.1:20664-31035 GCF_000710305.1 Buceros rhinoceros silvestris
AAGAGTGATCTAGATGAGAAGCACAAGCTTAAATTAATGCTCAGTTTAGTAAATTTCAGTGAGCCTCAGTGTATGATGAGGGTGTGCGTATGTTTTAGCCAATCAACATCAAAGTGCAAGCCCTTTGCTGTTATGAGGATGAGCAGAGTGCCTGTTGAACTTAAATGAAGTGAAGGAAGATAAATTGATCTTTCAATAAGTAAGTTCCCTTAGAAAAAAAGATATTTTGATCACAATTAGGAAATCAAACTTGACACCTTAATTTCTGTGAAACTTAACGTACATCTTGAAGCTTGTGACTGGTTAAATCTCCAAGGTGAGGTTATAGGGAAACCACGACACTGCAACTTCCCAAGAACCGAAGTTTCTACTTTTGTATAATACCACTTTTGTGATTGAGCAGAACAATCTGATTATAGGTCTATATTTGATACAGGCTCAAAACTTTAACTAGGTGCACTAATGAAATATCACAGCCACATCTACAGATATGTTTAAAGTTTCATCCAGGAGTCACAGACTGCACTCATCTGCTTCCTAAGTATTAACTCTTTTTTTGGTATAATCGATTCTACAGAAGGTAAATTTAACAGCAGACTTTCTCTGCAACAGTTCTTATTTAAAAAACCCTGCATTATAAACTAACAAAACAGCCTTTGAAACGTAACAGCGATGCAAAGCTAAAACCCTGAGTGCCTTACATAGGCACTTCCATGGGTTAGTTTGTATTGTCATTTGAAATGTGATCACAAAAGACAGAAGGAAAATGTAATTTGTAGTCACCCTTTTTAGTTGTGGAATTGATTAGGAAAATGTCCACAAATGATGTCTCTCAAAAACCACGTTGTTTTATTTTTAGAAAAGACATTTGCTTCTATTTACTTACCTCAAAAATATTGCAACTACTACAGTTTCCCCAAGAGTGGTTTAAGAATGAAAGATTTTAGTTTTATTCCAGTTGAGTTAGGTGAAGTTATTACATTAAACTGGAAGGCTTCAAAGTATTAAGTGTGAGCTGTCAACTCAAGCCGCACTTGCAGAGCTTGAAAAAAAATGTATTGGTCTTCATGAAGCATGAATGGAAATGGATTTGTATACTTGTGGGGACAGGAATCTTTTTTTGTTGGTGTTGTCGTGGGGAGAATTGGCTTAGTGCTGTTCCAGAGAAAATAAAAGGCTTTGATCAGGCTGAAAACTGTCCTTTTGAGAGAAAGTAACTAATATGATGATCTGAACACACAAAATCTAGAGGCGATAAAAGCCGCTGTATGGTTGGTTCCCAGACTGGTACACTTCAGATACTAGCCATTCCAAAGCTTGATAGTAGACACAAGTTTTCTTTAAATGTCATGTCACTATCTTGGTGTACAGAATTCACCTTTATTAGTAATACGTTTGAAGAGCTGTCTTTTCAATCTTCAAGTACTTTTTGGGGGGGGGTGGGGAGGGGGGATCAGAATTAGTAAACTTTCAATATGCGTGATTTTTTTAAAAAATGTGTATGAAACCATCAGGGATTACTTCAACAAGATTTTAGAATATTAAGTCTTATTGTTCTCTCATAACATTGAATAGTCATAGTTTTCTTTCACTCTTATTATCAAAACTGAGTAATATAAGGCTTAAGACATTACAGTGTAGAGACGTAACCTGAAAGAACTCAGCTCTGATAAGTTTGATGTCACCAAATAGAGGTTAAAGCTGCATAGTTAATAAATGACCTGAAGTTTATACTTTTGACCTCACATTTCTTACAACCAGCCTGACTAAATAGTCACAGACAGTTTTGCAAGAGTAAAAAGTAGAACAACCGAACCAGCACTGCTCTGGATCAACGTCTAACTGTGCTCCCCCATGTGGATCATTTAACAGGCATTAAATGAATCAAAAATAAATTTAAAAAAAATGTAGGTGTTATATATATTATAACATGTATTGTTATGTTAAAAATATATTGAGACCTCTCTTTTGTTCTGTATAATTAAATGTTTTTCCCCCTGCCAAACTCTCCAGGAAATCCCACAGGATCATGGTGGTTGCGTTGGGTAAGAATTCAGATTTCAAATGCATTGTCTTGAAAATTAGAAACTAATTGGGTGCATATTTTTTCTTCAATTGCTTGCAGCTCTTGATAATTCAATTCTTCTTAACATTTTCACTTAGTCTTCAAAGATTATTTACTGTGAATTAAATAGTTTGCATAGAGGTATTGGGTAAACTTCAAGAATATTTTTGACTTGCATCAAACTAATCAGTGGTTTTAAAAACTGAATTGCTTTGTTTAAAAAGTTTCATACAGAGGCTGGGGTGAAAATGAAGAAAAATGATGTGGACATCCTGCTTCTGCTAATGCTGCTAGCTTTCTAACTGTGTATAGTCAGCTGTCTTGGGGTAGGATAGAAATAAAAACTGAGAGGAAGTCTGAGGAAAACACCTCTGTGGACTACTAATTTACAGCAAAATACTCTTTTGGAAGTTTGTGTATTGTATACTTGCTATAGTGGAATCAGCAGAAATCTTTTTCCTGTGTGCTTCATCAATTTGCAAAAAAAAAAATTAGTTCACAAACATGGGGAGCACTGGATGTACTGACATGTTGAAGCCTGTTGTTTAACCACATTCTAGGTATAATGCATTGCTCTAAGCAGTCCTTATCTTATGTAACAGGTCAAATCATTTTTTTGAGTCTTGAGTCGATTTTCTAGATGTTTGTTCAAAGACAGTTCTTTAGTTTGCATACACAAATCTTTAATGCTCCATAAAACTAGGTTTGAACAATTTTTTTAGAGAAAGATGGAAAATGAGAGGCACTTTGAAATATGTTATGTCATTATGTTCTTTAGGAACAGTCATAAGGATTTGCATTTTTTCAGAATTTAAGATAAACTATTAATAAGCATAATTATACAAACCAAAATATAAATCATTAATCAACTTGTGATATAGAGCATTTCTTTGCCAGCATAGGCAGCCTACATTTAAACTAATATTTTGTTTAAGAGGAACTGCAAATATCAAAGACTGAATTTTATAATTTTATTCTATTCTTGATGCTTTAATTGCCCCCAGCTGTGTGATTGACAAAAATGTATCTGTGTTTCCATTTTGGATTTGCAATCGGATTTCAAAAACTGTAGCATTTAGGCAGAAGTCATCATATTTACAATATTTTTCAGGTGCTTGAGGAGCATCAGCAAGATACAAAGCAGCACCTTCATATGGAAAGCAATACATATTGTATTTTTAGGCTTATCTAAGGAATTGCTGTGGAGTTCAGAAAATGGCCGTTCACTTCAAGGAGAAGAACAAGTACTTCTCCATGCAGCTTCTCAACAATTTGGAGAGCTACAAACAAATGCCAGTTGTGGGCCTCTTATCAACTATACTCCATGTTTGATCATGCTAGTAAGGAGAGGCTTTTAAGAACAGAAGTGTGGAGGAACCTTGTTTTAACAAGAAATATAGCACTGTAAAAAAAGGTTCAAAGGTCTCTTGTGTAGCCACCTGCCATGTGTATCAGACAAAGCTTAAGCTGATAGGGACAAAAAACTCACTGACAGCATGAGATTACTTTTTGTAATGTCCATGCTGGCATTCCCCAGGTAGTTCTCAAGATCAAGCTGTAATTTTATAGCCAGGACAACCACCAGACAGCAAGGTCCACTTAGTTTTCTAGGGATAGCAAACCAACTGGAGTATTATCTTAAGAAGCTATAAGCCAGAGTCCTGTTGTTTTGTGTGTGTATAATGCTTTGGATGGCACTGTTGCTCTTTCAGCTACCTGTTGTCCTTGCCAGATCTGTCAGTGACTGAACACCTGTGATTCATGCAGTCCTTGAGGTGTCTTTGCTGATAAGGCTGTAGCACTGAAGCTGCACTGTGTTCCTTGCCATGTTTGATCCTCATGAAGGCATGAGGATCTCTGTCATATGTCACACGATGATAGAAGAAATTAAGGGAGGACTTGGTTTCTTTATTCCCTCCCACTACCTCCCTTTCACTAAGGCTACATTCACCACCATGTTTCCATAATGCAGTTAAGGTTAGAGAGTAGTCTCAACTGCATGCAGATTAGTTGTTAATGCCTTCTTTCCATCAGGGAGACCAAAGCCAAGAATTAGGTTTCCATCTTAATGAAATTGATCTCTACATAGGCTTACCTTGGAGGCATTCAACCCTTCCAATGAGACAAAAGTCTCCAGATTAACTGGGTGGTGTTGTACGGTTCAGAAGGTCAGGCTGAGAACCATGAGGCAGTGAATTAATGTGATTGGAAATGCTGCGTGAGGTGCTTACGAAACCTGGGGTGCCAGTTGCTGAACTGTCTCCAAGAAGCTGGTTGGATAAGAGTAAGGCAGACATAAAAGTCTGTGGGGGACTCTGTCCTGCCAGCTTGTAAAACTGTCTTGTTTACTCTGCCTCTGAAGCAGTCATTGCTGGAGCACGTTACCTGGACACCTTCTCTCCAGCAGCTCTGACCCCACCATTCCGGGCTGCCAGCATGTAGGCTTATGATGATGCTCGAGACCTCTTTGTCCTCTTTTGTTGTCTGTAGGACTGTGTACTGTTCTCCAACCTGCTGTCTTCCTCTACTCCATCACTTGCACCTGGATTAAACACAGTTCAACAGCCAGAGTCTGTGCTGGGTAAAAAGTCTCCTTTTCCTATCTGAAAAGGAAACAAATCATCTAGTATTAAAATGCCTAACATTTTCGTCAGTGTTTTCAACCAGATATTTCTTAGTCAACCACAGGTTAGAAACTGACTATTTGAGCGTTGTTCTATCTGCTTTGAAGTGGTTAGATCATGCTTTTAATAATGCACACTTAGATTTCTACTGCACTTTAAATTGACATATTTTTTTGGAGTGTTATAGGCATTTCCAATCAATAGAAAACTGAAACGAGAGAAAATGAACCATGTTCTTGATATTAAAAAATGTTATGACACGCAGTGAGATAAGTAAACACATTCTATATAGCATCATTTTCCTTGGAGATGGATTTCCCATCATAAAATTAGTTTTTCAGCAAAATGTGGAGGCACAAGACCTGTCCAAATTTGGCAAGTAAAAATAATCAAATTGTTTTTTCCATCATTTTTTGAGTTAAAATTCCTGATTGTGATATAAAAATAAAGGGGGGGTTTTGGATTAATTTGTTTGAATTTGAGCTTAATTTGTGAGAAGTATTATAGAATATAGCTTTCCTACCTTGCCTTCTTTCTTACTGTCTTCATGAATCCCAATTTTTCAGTTTTTGCTGGATACTAATGATATTTTATTCTGGATAAGTTGGAGAGTGTGTGGTACCTACTGTTCATTTATGTTGTCTTTTTTTCCCATGGTGCCTTTACTAGTTATGTCAGTAAACCAGCTTTCTATCTCGTATCCATAGATGAAGAAAACTCTCAAGCATGCTATTTAATTCTCATTCCATCTGTCATTGATAAAAGATCTTGTTGGAGATCATTGCTGGAGATCATCACCATGCAGCCATACTGCCTAGGAAGGAAAGCTTGAAAAAGGCTCACATAGGCTGTCACATGATATTTATGGGATAAAGTAGTTGGCTTATAGTCAAACTGCATACAATGAGAAAGGTATGCACAAGACTCCTTGTACCCATGACTTCCTTTGTTCACTCTGCTCCTGTTTCGGTTTCCTAGAGGAGTTTGTTTATGTTGTCTTTTTTCCCATGTTGCCTTTACTAGTTATGTCTGTAAACCACCTTTCTATGCTCATATCCATAGATGAAGAAAACTTTCAAGAGTGCTATTTAATTTTCATTCCACTGTAGGTTAAATTGTTACTTAACCACTGCTGTCGTTGTTCGTATGTGAACTTCTTCGGTGGTCATTGTAGTCTTGAAAGGAGTTCAAGATATTAAAGTTTCATGAAGAAAGAATGAGTCTGATGGGGATAAAGTGAACTTCTGCATTTTATGGTGTAATGGCGGGTGCAAAAAACTATCCTTTTGTCAAGAGCCAGCACGGTTACAGTGAGGACACCAAATTAATTATAAATCAGGCATGTTGCCATTTTTTTGAACAAAAAAGAAAAATTAACTTTTGCCATGTATGTACATCTGTATCTGTATGCTTCTTGTCCATCTTTGAAAGCAGATAGATTAACCCTTTCAGTGACATTTGGACAAGAAGCTCTATAAGTGATTTTGGTTTTCTGATCTAAGCGCTTTATACAGCAGTTGAAAGAATTCATAGGAACACCAGCAACTGGAAGACTGAATCATAGAAGTTTTTCTTTTGAAATTATCACGTGTAGGAATAACTGCTAGGTTTTTATCCCATAAATGACTAATAATGAAGCAACTGATGCTTTTCTATTTTGAAACATGCAGATGGTGTGTTAGAACATCTAACTGTAGTTGGGGTGTGGGAGACTTTTTGTGGGTTATTTTTTTCAGTTAAACTTTCTTTTTACAGTTTTCTGAGGAGCTGTAAAAAGGATTGGTGTTAGATTTCTTTTCAGTGCTTTTCCTTATACTCTTCTGCCTATATACCTATTATGGCTGGCTTTGGATAATGAAACTGATCCTATTGCAAAGGAAATACATGGGGAAAAAAAATCCCATGTGAGGATGTTTTATATCAGAAGTCATTATTAGCTTTGCTTTAGAAATATGGCTAGAGACTGAAAATTAAGCAGTTCTTCCAAGGCTGTGACATGTTGTGGTTGAACTGTAAAGACTCACACCTGCTAGCTTTTAAGAGTGCCCTCCCTGCTTTCAGGAGGCCCTGTGATAGGAAGTTGGTATGTGCTAGGAGTTTTTGCTGAAGCCTTACAAGTTTCATTTGATACTAGTGAAGCTTTTTAGTTGTTGCAATGGGTGAAAGAATCAATTAACTGCTCCATGGTGAATTCTAAAGTGTACAAAAATAAAGTCAAGTAAAGAATTCAAAGTATTTGCTGAAATATGTGTTAGTGAAAATCTGAAACAGACCTGTAGTCTGAGGACTTCAAAATTCCTTGAAGGATATCTTCAGCAGTAACATCATAAGCATATATGAAATATAACTTGAGGACAGAAGTTTTGACTGGTAATGGGAAGTTTACTGTTGCTGTAAAATGGATGTATAACATAGCCAGCAGCCTGGCTTGAAGCTCTCTCATCTCTGAATTTTTCAATCAGATGAAACTTCGAGTGTGAAGTACTTCAAACTTACATCGTTGCTGGAGGCATTTTTTTGGTATGAATATGCAATATTGATTTATTCCCAAAATAATTTGCAGGGTGGTAGTAGTATATCACATGGTATTGTCTCTTTTGCTGACTCCTTTTTTTCAACCTCCTACATTACACAATTGTTCCTTGTTCTAGGAGAAGATGTAAATATTAAATTTTCCTTATTCTGTGAAATTCCAGAGTTTTCAGATGAGAGGTTCAATAACATTTGGTCTAATTGTTTTTCCAAAGCTTGTGAAGTCACTTTTCCTCATAGGTCTTATGGCATTTGTCCCTCTCCAGGGAAACAACTCTAAAGGGAAAAGGTGGGGCATAACAGCAGAAAGATATTAACCAGGATCATTGCTGATCTGTGCTGGTGTTAGAGGAATGACCAAAAAATCCAGTTTTAAATTTCTAAATGGGCAGTGATCTAATACCCAAGTGATGTACCTCTGCTTGCCAAAAACCATAATTCACTTAAAACTAATGTTAATTTTCACAGGATGAGTTACTGACCAAGAAATAACACAAAATATGAGAAAGCTTCTATGCAAGAAAGATACTTTGTCTCTATGCAAGGAGGAGATTACAGGCAGGAGATACAATAGACTACAAAATCCTGGATTAAATGAACAGAATGGTGTGGGTTTCTAACGCGAAAAGGAAGGGTACTGTCAAACAAAACTTGTTGAAAATGGTAGAGAATCTCAAGAAAAGATCGAAAGACTACCGAAGATTTCTTTCAATTTCACTGACACTGTAATATCCTACATTTTTTAAGGCAGCAAAAATGGAGTGAAAAGGAGCTGTTTCTCATGTCTGAACAGGTCTTAATGGTCTTGAAAGGCTGGAGCTCCTTTAGAAAAAAGCCTATGGTGAAAGCTCAGTGTCTTCCAATAAGGTCAAATTTCTGTACGTAGACCCTTCTTAATCAAATATCAGCAGCTGAACCTGTCATCCAACTTCTAGGGTTTTTTTTTTCCCCCTCTAAAGGATCTCCTGACAAGCTACTACTACTGAATGTTTTTTTTATTAGCATTTCAACCTTTTGCATACAGCCTCTTTGGTGCTCTTCGGAAGATGGTGGGTTTAAAGATGCATTAGTCTGACTCTTGACTTTGTGAATTGCAATCCTGGTTCAAAGATCTGCCCATTTGTATACTGCATCTCTCAGATCAACTAATTCATACAAAATACCTGGTTATTGGATTGTAATCTATCATTGTGAATACTTCAATGATGTTTAAGCCATATAATTGACTATGAAATGTCTCAGTCTTTTGGCTGCCATTTCTTTCTCGTGTGCCTTACATTTTTATTAGCCCCTCTGGGATGGGATTTTTTTCTTCCCAGAACTTAAGATGGCTGATAACTGGGCTTTGTATCCATCTTCATTCCTCAGGTATCTGTTTACTGAAGTTGCTGATAGTATCTTTCCATGACTTGTCAAAAACTTAAAATAAGGCAGGCTACAAATGATACTTTTCTTAGATAATTCTTCTGGGGTTATTTTTATGAATTTTTTAAATGACAAAAAATGCACTGACATTTTTGGTCTTACAGTCTCAAAAACCTTAACAAGCTTGAGGAAACTGCCAGGAAAAAAAAAGTTTTCTGAAAAAAAGAGAGACTTCCTTTAATGTGGTTTCTTTCTTTTCCTTTGAAGACGTTAATGGTTGCATTGAAGATGTTTGTGTGCACTGAAAAACAGGGACTGATTTGTAATCTATGGAGTGAGAAGGAACTGCTGCTTGTGTCTGAACAGATCTTGGGTGTCTCGAAAGGCTGACCACAGCTTTTTTTCTAGAAACAAATGGCAATTTGCAGGTAGCAAGTGCTGTTTGGCTCTGAACGGAGAGAGTCCTATGCTGCAAACTGTTGGGAGCTGCAGTGCAGGGAGGGTGACAGAGGAGGTGTAATGCTCATCGGCATCAGTAACAGAACAGATTGGATGCCAATTTTTATCCCTTTCAACACAGATTATTTGTCCTTGTCTTCATTTTGTGTTGCACTTAAAATTTGTGAACTAACTGAAGTCAATGGCTTATGGAAATAAGGAAACAGGAGTATTTGTGATGCCTAGATATGCCTTGAGTTTAAAACATCAGAAATATTTACAGACTCCAAGGCATCCAAATACGTAGCTTTTAAAAGCCTGACGCTGTGTTACCCATGACTGACATTTCCAGGCAAATGTAACAAAGCAGCATTGATTGGCTGTTGTTAGAATGTGGGAACTACCTTGACACTATGGCTAGTACATACTCTAAAATAAGCAGAACAAATAAAAATAACGATAAGTCTTGATTGTGTAGCCTTCAGAATTGATTTAATGATTCAGCTGAAAGCAAGAACCCTTAAGTTGTACTCAATGTAGAAACTTGAAGGTCTCAGTTTAACAGGTGGATTCATTGGAAAAAATGACTTAGACAAAATCATGCATCTAGAATTCAATAGAAAAGCTCACTAGTCCTAGGACTAAATTTAATTTTAAAATGCATACCTGTATTAATGTTATGTTGAATGGTCAATAATGGTAGTTCTTAGTTAAGTCTGTATCTCACTTAAAAGTACAAGATATTTGTATAAAGGCAGGTTTCCGTGTAGCTCAGGTACGTGAAGATTCCCATAAGTTGCAAATCAAGTAACTCAACAGCAAAAAGGTGTGACACCTCCATGTCACACCTTTTAAGTAGTCTCATCTATATTATGTGGATCAAGAAAATGGCCATTGGTGACAGTGAATTCTGTGACAGAATCTTTCAAGATGAATTGCTAAAACTTTCTTATTCTTATCCTCTCTTGATTGTTTTTTTTTTTTCAAAACTGCCACTTGCTCTGAAGGGAAAATACCTTGTGTGAAGGTCTCAGCATGTGTGAAGGTCACTGATTAGCTTTCCTAATTTAGTATTCCTCAATTCTTTCCTATTGTGTGATCCAAGTCAAAAAGCAATAGGACAGAGCATGATAGACAAAGGCTGGAAAAAATACCTGAGTTTCTACACAAGCAAGGGTGCTTTGAATGCGAGCATATGAGATGTGCACAGATTTGGAAAACATTTTCTATAAATGGAGAAAAAGGGGTGAAAAGGGCTTCTACGGGTAGAGAAGGCAGAGGCGGGGAGCAGAATCAAGGCCTCAAAATCCTAGAGAGAACAGTAAATGAACTGCTGCACCAATTAGA
>NW_010389567.1:0-238 GCF_000710305.1 Buceros rhinoceros silvestris
TTCGGCGTCTCAGATGCGGACATTCAGGTAGGGGTTCGGGAACGGCCCCGCTGGGTGCGCGGGGCACGTTCGTGGGGGGTTTAATTCATCACATCGGGGTCTGGTGGGCCAGGCGCCCGCGGGTGCTCCTCAAGGCATGCTGCCCTCTGCGCCTCCCACGATGAATTAGCTCTGCCTCGGTGGCAGGGCTGGTGTGGCCAGCGCCCGGCCCGCGGCCCTTCTGGCCGGGGGGGCGGGG
>NW_010389567.1:477-887 GCF_000710305.1 Buceros rhinoceros silvestris
CCGTGGCCCCCCAGCCCCAAAGGGGTTGGAGTCCCTTGTTACCGGCCGAGGTTGTAGCCCTTGTTCCAGCCATGCCCTGGGTAGGAACCTGCTGGTTGTCACTGTGGGGTGCGTGGCGTGGCGCGGCTGTGCGGGTCGGGGGGTTGAGCCACGGTGCGCCCTCGGCCGTGATGGTCACGGTTGCGACAGGGTGCGACTTGTGCAGAAATAAACGTTCATGAGTACCAGGCGCGTCCCCGCTGAGGGCTCTGGGGCTCCGTCATGCTGCGAAGCGGCTCTTGGGCCTCGTGTCCTCACCAGGCAGAACCAAACAACTGGTTTTGTGGTTCTCTCCTGGTTAATTCGTTCCCGTTACCCCACGTGCTGATCAGGCTGTGCCGGGGGACTTGGAAATGAGCTTTTTCAGGTCA
>NW_010389567.1:1562-1939 GCF_000710305.1 Buceros rhinoceros silvestris
GCAGGGACCCCCGGCCTCTGGGGTGGGATCCGAGTGCTGCCGCCCTGGAGCAGCGCCCTGTTCCAGAAGGCTGCTCTCGAGTGGTGACAGCCTCCAGTGACCGAGCGCTGGAGGAGCTGGCCGGGAGCGCTGCGTGCGTGGGAGGGAGGTGGACGAACACGTGTGGGGCTCCGCGGGCGCATGGGCAGTAACTGCAGGGGCTTTGCAGTGGGTGCTGTGAGAGGTGGCCTGTCCCTTGGGGACCCGCAGCGCTGGTGTCACTTTGGAGGCACGGGATGGAGCAGAAGCTCATGGAGGTGATGTGTCCTCAGTGACTTCCTAAGTGAAGCAACCCCGGTGGCTCCGGCTGCATTCCCGCCTTGGGGGCAGCGAGTGAC
>NW_010389567.1:2338-2544 GCF_000710305.1 Buceros rhinoceros silvestris
AACCGGCTCTGTGGGCTGGGACCATGCACCCTGCCAGGGGTGAGGGTGAAGTCCTGCCAGTTTGTGCCGCCTGCGGCAGCGTCCTGAAACCCTCCCCAGGGGCTCGTGCTCCCGCTTCCATCAGTGCTTCCCCCCGCGGTCGATGGTGTTTTGGAAGTGACTGCGGCTGCCGAGGGGGGTTGCGGGGGGGGCCACCGGGACCCGCT
>NW_010389568.1:0-215 GCF_000710305.1 Buceros rhinoceros silvestris
GCTACCAAGGGTGTCAGGGGACGAGATAGATACACCAGTTCGGTATATTTTCCCTTCCGTTTACGTTTATTCTTTTATTCCCTTTTCCCCCTTTCTTTTAAACTGTGACACAAACCAGCTAAATCCTCTCCCGCAGCAAGCGCGGCGCAGCACCTTTCTGCTCCCTCCCGGAGCTGCTCCCCTAGCTGCCCGGGCCAGGAGCCGCCACGCCGCCA
>NW_010389569.1:0-12154 GCF_000710305.1 Buceros rhinoceros silvestris
TGAAAATAATAACAATAAAATTAAATATATAAAAATATATACCAATATTGAGCCCAACTCTCCTGATGGCAACTACCTGTCAGCACCGATGCTGTGGGACAGACACTGAGAAGTCCCAGACTGGACTCAGCGGTAGATGGGAACTGGATTCAGGAGCTGGATTCTGGAACTGGACTCTGGAACTGCATTCAGGAATGTATGGACTGGGATCGAAGGCAGAATGGACAGAGTGCTCCTCAGACACTGACCATTGAAGAAGAGAGCTTGACCCTTGTGATCCCTCAGCTTTATTCCGAATATGACGTCTATGGGATGGAACACCTTGGTCAGTGTAGGGTCACCTGTCCTGTCTGCTCCTCCCAACAGATGCAGCCTCAAACTTACTGCACCCCCATCGTGGGACACAAGATTTAGCAGTGACCTTGGTCTTTGCAAGAGCGAATATGAGCAAGAGCTTTTCTGCACACCAATCCCTGGTAGTGACTGTGAACTTCAAGCGTTATCACTGCTAGAAGTAGACCCTTTCTGCAAAAGTACGTCGTTAACTTCAGAAAGTGCCGTCACTGAGCAGAGACTGAGCTGGAAAGTAAAACCACTGATCAGAATTAGAAGCTGAAGATGTTCTGGACAATCTTAAAAGTAAATGAAAACAAACCAAATAAACTCCTTCAATTCTTGTGTACCCTTTGTGTTCTGAATTACTGCAAAAATTAAACAAATTTCTGTAGAAACAATCCTAAGAGTAGACTGATGACAGGGTGGGAAAGCATCAGTGAGGGCAGGAAGATCTGAAGGTCACACAGGGAAAATAAAAAGTCAGAGTCTTAGCTATTTTGGTAGGTAAAACTTAGATCCACCCTTATTCCTCTTCTGCTGGATGTGTCAGGCAGTCTTTGACACAGAAATGAATAGTTTTGCATGATAATGTACAAATTTGGAAAATTATGTTCTTTTTGTGGATGGTGAGATTTGATGATTCTCTTTTCTTTAGGGCTCTGAAGTCATATTTTGTGGGAAAATATGAAAACCTCATTCCAGAAGAAAAGAACTGTCCTAAGCAGGAGCCAATAACTAGAGGCGGCAAAGGCGTACTGCGGAATCTGAACAAAAAATTGCTGGCTTTTTGTGGGCCCTCAAGCTGTAGAGTGAGAGTCTCCTCTAGGAGCTACTTTTGGATCCTTTGTTTTGGAACAAAGTACACGCTGTGAGATGCCAGTCCTAGGTGTTCCCAGGATGCATTGCTGACCTACAAGCAAAGCTGGGGCTTCTGTTGGAGCCAGAAAATGTGGGAGGACTGTCACCCAAAAAGCCATGAGCAGTGTAAGTCCTCACAGGCAGTGGGAGGGAGATAGGTTTAGAAAGATGCCTGCCTTATCTTTCTTTCTCACTCTGTTTTGTCAGACCAAGTCAATTATATTTGCATACACAGTCACTGTTTATTCCTGTGAGAAGACCATAGGGAGTGGTGGTTTTGGCTCAAAAGGATGCTGTGGTTGTGGGGAAGGAGGATGGGATAGTAGGGCAGAGCTGTGATTCCCTTTTTTCCTTGCTCCCTGGTGTGGTGTTAAAGCTTGCTGCTGCTTGCCCGTGTCCTCTCTAACTTTTCATGGAGATTTTTTGGCTATTTCAAGGCTAACTTTGTACTTTGTTAATACTCGTAGCTACTGCCATTTTGCAACCTCCCTCTACTTTAGCTCAGGCAATTACATTCTGCCTATTGAAGATTCCCATTGCTGGATCAATAGAAGGAGTTTATTCTCATTTCCCTCATAATAGCTATTGCATAGTGCTGCAAAATGGCTGTTGTAGCCAGCTGTAATTTGGCAGTGGATGAGCAATCCTGCAGTCTTGAAAGCATCCAAAGATCTTACGGGATGAAAAGTGACGCAACTGTTATCGGTAGCTCTATTGCTCCTTTGACATCTCCTTTAAGTATTAGTTGAGAACTGGAGGGTTATCTGGGCATAAATGTTGCTTCAATCAATCATCTGTTCATCTCCCCCATCCCATCTGATGATTGCTTCTGTTGCAACCACTGGTACCCCAAAGGGCCCTGGATTGACCTTGAGTCTACTGACTGTTGTATCCGGTTCCTCGCTGCTTCCCAGTCATCCAGTGCCCCTATGCAGAACTGGGCCCTCGATGTTAGGACTGGTGGCTTGTTTCCTTCCGCTCTTAAACAGCTGGTGTGTCGTTGCTGTTGTCTCTAGACATCAAGCAAGTTGGCTTCCTACAAGCCTGCTGGTGACATCTGATGGGTGAAGTTACGTGCCTGATGGCACAGAAAGAGTTGAAGCAACCCACTGGTTCAGCTGTGACGATATCAGCTTCTGCCTTTTGTCCCTGAAACAGGAGTCCTTCTCAGGGTCTTGGGTTACAGATTGGAGTGTTTTGTAGTTAAGAACGCCTGGATCAAATAACAGAAATAAATGCTTTTGTTGTTACATGGCATTGTAAAGCCAAATATGTGCTTCATTTTCTATTAGCACGGTGCATTGAGCTGGCACCTACGATGGTTCTGTCGCCTTAAAGGGCTTGGCAGCGTGAGAGAGAGAGTAATCACATCCTGAGCACGGAAAGATGCCTGTACTCCTGCAAAAGGTAGGTGGAAATGTTACTGGGTTGTCACTGGTGTTTAACACCTGACTTTTAATGATTGAAATGTCTGTTCATGTTCTGGGTAATGACAGTAGCTGAGTCCTATGATTTTAGCATTTTTAAACACCACCTCAAAAGAAAAATAGAGATTTTATTATATTGCACAGCTCCTGATGGAACCCAATGTGGTGCTAGTAAGCAATCTAGGCAATAGAAAAGGAGAACTGATGGGACAGGTGACTTGCAATGATGATGTTCCAAAGCAAAGCTCAAATGAGTACGTTGTTCTGGTTCATCTTTTGTGAGGGATGTTAAAGTAATTAGCCTTTGCTTAGGGAATAGGAAAATGTATTGAGAGGAGAGGTAAGGAAAGAGTAGGACCAAACTTTGGAAGCCTGAGTGAGGCACTCTTCACAGTCATTCAAGAACCTGCATTTATCTTTACCACGCAATTGTGATAATGAGCAAAGAATTCTCCAGTCTTTAAATGAGCTGCCGCACGGAAAGCACATTTATAAAGCAATCTTCTTATTGCATCTGCACCACCATAAAATCTTTCGGCATAGGCTTTTTATAACTCCTGTCTACGTATGCATCTCATGCAAACTACTTGCTTTTGAGTATGATGGTGAGGTCTATTGAAAACATTAAATAATAAATTACGCAACTTTCTCATTCCCTTTCAGCCAAAAGGCTTAACAGGCAAAATTCAAACACAGGTTTAATTCACCTATAAAGTACTTGGGCATCTGAATTACCGTTTTAATCTGCAGCAGCTGAGTTATGTCCTACCGTTACAATATATTCAGGGAGGGAAGGCTGGACGGATTGTGGGGATAACTTACGCAGACAGCTAACAGCCTGTTCCTACTAGGCAGGGTGAATTTATTGGAAGAGCTCAGCATCTTGCACCTCCTGTCACTGGTGGGTTGTTATCTTGTTCTTCCCTCTGCAGAACTGATCTGTTTGGGTTCCCCCTTGAGCTGACTACAATGGGCTTGTGATGTGAGAGGAGGGTTGAACCTGCATGTCCTCCTGATCAGGAGGGATGCTCAAGTGAGTTAGCTTATTTTTTCATTATCACAAGCTAGAAGAGACAAGCTCTGCTATTGTTTGTGTGTTGGCTAACCTATGAAGTAGCTATACAGGGAGCTGGCAGAATACATGTGAATTTATGTAAGCGTGAAGACTGTCATGGTCTGATATCTGTAAAGCCTGAACCTGCAAGCCTTTCTTCTGAATACTCAAGAGGGTACTCATCTGGAATGTAAACTGGCAACTCAGGCTCCTGAGGATGATAGGTATCTGCCCAAACTATTGGATGTTCTGATCTCAGTGATCGTGAACTCATGTGTCAATTAAGCATATTGTTAATCGTACAGAGCGAATAACAAGATATTTTTCCCCCCTTGCATGACCCAGAGAGATAAAATGCTTGCTACTTGCTCAGATTCCCGCATCAGCTCCTGTGAGTTTTATGGGTAAGCAGGCATCTCCCTTGACCTCCGCTTCCTACACTGACTACCTGCTCTCTGAGAGAAGACAGAGACTTGCAATATAACTTGCAACTACCAGGTGCTTTTGCCTATGAGTTGTTCTCCAGCCCCTCCAAACTCCTGAGGAAAAGGACTGGGAGGAGAAATTAGAAAGGGTTTCACTCTTTGCAAATACCAACTTGTCACAAAGGTTGTTATGTGTGTTAGCATAAACCCGTTCAAAACGGGTCGGGGGAGCACCCATTTGAACAGACTTCTGTGGCTGGGTTGGAAAAAACCCCACATTTGAACTCTGGCCATACAGGGAGCAGAAACTCAAGAGCAGAGAAAGAATTCTCACTTGGTAGCACGTTAGCCATTTTTGGTTAATACCTTAATACCTCACAAGCTCCTTGAGATTGTCAGATGAAAGGTGATACAGGGAAAAGAGTTATTAATGCACGTTCTGTAGTGTGTAAGAGTTACACGGCTAAATCTCACTCTGAAAAATAGCTTTACTGAAACTTCTGCATTTTGCAGTGTCTGCTGGTGGAATGGAAGGTGCAGCATCCAGATTTGATATTGGTTCCATGATATTCTGCATAGTATTTGTCTGTTAATGTCAAAGTCTGGGCACGCTGTACTTACACCTACTATCGTTACTGGTTGGTCTCCCAATTAAATTTAACCTTAGTCTAGACGAGTGATTTTGATAAGACAAATTACAACTTGTCCCTAGGACAAATGGACAGGATACTAACTGAGAAGTATAAAGCTGGAAATAAAGAAAATAATTGTACCTAATGGAGCAATTAAATAGGGGTGCTTTTCATTGTCTTTGAGAAACATTTTCAACTTGCAATGATTTATTTCTGCTGCTTACAGAAGAACAAGAAGAATAACTAACATTCTCCGATAAAGGCTCTATCCTATTAAGGAGCCAACTTTGCAGTGAAGGCAAAGAAGAATATAACAAGTTGCAAAGACAAAGTAAAACTATTAGCAAATCTCCATTCCGAAGTTGTTTCCTACTTGCTGTAAACCATTTCTATCCAGGGAGCAATTTCCTGTGTGCTGCCATTAGTGGATAATATTTTCCTTCAAATAATGGGCTGTGGATTGTGCCTAACCACAAATGGTAATATTCTCTCTTTTAAAAGCCTGCAAAGCGCAATCTAATGTTCTGCCATGATGCAGTAAAACATAAAGTAGACTCTTTCCAATATGAAAACTCGTTTAGAAAAATCTCTCTTCCTCTCTCATTACCCCTCTCAAAACAGCTGAATGAGACTTGAGGTTCCCATAAAGTTTCAGTCATCCCAGGGTTCAAAGGTACGTTCTGTAGTTAGCAAACCTTGGAAGAACGTTTTATATGGGGCTTAAAAAGCACATTAAAATCCGATGAACAAGGCAGCAGTGTGTGTGCATACGCCATGAGATTTGTTCCTGCCTACACCTCTGGGCTGAGCAGGCACGCGCACAAGCTGAGCTGGGCTAGGATTAACCAGGTGCACTATAACAGTGTGCTGTTATCTGTCCCTGACAAATTACAGGCTGCGAGCTGGAATTGCCGCTTGCAGATTGTAGTCATTTAGTAGTAAACCGCGCTTGCTGTTTTTTCCTAAAAGCCTGAAACAAGGGCCTGTTTATATAAGTAGGGAAATAGGGAATGCTTGTGTACATGGAAGGGAAATGAAAACCTTCCTCGCCTCCCGTTTGCTCTCAAACATTTACTGCATTGCAGGTCTCTCCAGCTCAGTAGCAGTGTCGGCGTAGCACACCTCACGCACACCGTGCTTTACAGTGTCGTGCTAATGCATCATTTGAGGCCTTCTTTAAACCTGTATTCTGCTTCTATAGAGCTGATTTTGCAGAGAGAGAACACAGGAACATTTTTTTGATGTTTTGAAGTGTGATAATTTGCAAGGGAAAGGAACTGCTCTATGCTTGTATATTATTGCAGGATTCATTGCTCTGGAGGAAAGGTCCCTGCTCATGGCTGAGTTGGCTCAGCGGAACAAGCACCGCAGCAGACACTGAGCTCCTTAACATAGTTTTAAACGATTTTGTTTTCAAGTGGTTTGATTTTATATTTTGAAATGCTGAACTGCAAAACAAAGGCTACCCTTTTGCACTGCAATGCCATGACACTTTTTCTCTAGAATTGACTTAAACAAAAGCTGCTTAAATCTTGCATCTTACCATTAAGGCATATATTGGGGGGTCATTTTACTCACCATCTAGCGAGAAAAACAAAATCTTCACAGCTGCAGGAGATAGGTAGTGAGAATACTGCATTTAAAAGGTGTTTACATGTAAATTTAAAGAACACAAGTGCAAATGCAGTTCATTTTTTAAACAGAGTGTAAGTTATTGATTTTGTGGACTATCAGAAAGCTGCACCTTCATCACTATCCTGTTCTCATGTTCCTTGCTCGCTGCAGAACAGACTGGGGGAGTTTCATACTGAATGCTCTGAAGTTCATGTCAAAACGCCATGGTCAGCAGTTACCAAGATGTTGGTTTATGAATCACTTTACAAAGAAAATTGTGATGTCACCCGCATTTTTCCACCTCGTGCACTTCTTTTATGTCTCAGTAAACCAAGTGTTTTCTAGAATATATAATAAAATAACAGCAGGCACATCTAAAATATTCAATTACAGTGTCCTTTTAAAAGATGTCAGGTCTCTTGGGCAATGTATCAAAAAGGCACACAATGAAACATTTGTTATTTTATCTCTTCTATTACTCGATTTACAGGAAACAATTAATAAGGCCGTAAACAATGTCTTGACCCGTTTTGGTTTGCTGCTGAAGCACCTTCAGTGATCTGACTTTTGAACTTGTCTAATTTAAGTGTGCAGTTCCTACTTTCTCTTGTTTGGATCAATTTGAAATGTGAGACAAAGTCTATGACAGCAATATTACAGCCTTAGTAAAATATTAGTAAATAAATATTAGTGAAATACCAAATTTTTGGCACGGCTCTCGAAATAGCTGAAAGACTGTTTCAATGCATGTGTAATGGTGAAAGAAAGAGAAACAGCAAAGCCAAGGGGTTTCAGAGGATGTGACACTGGGTGTGAGATAGCCTCCGTTTCCCCTTCCATCTCAGTGCAGATCAGATTTTACTTCTAAGCGAAACTGAGATGACTTTATTGTGGCTACCTGGACACTACGCTGGGCTCAGACCACACAGAGAAAACTGTCTTTAGCAGCTGTTTCTAAGGGATCAGCTACCATGTTCTTTACTTCTCAGAAGTTGTTACCATTTGCACGCAGCCTCAGTGTTGCTAGCATCTCATTTACTGTCATCAGTGTCTGGTGACGTGATATTGGTTCCTTTGGTTGTGCCTTGTCACTCCTGCGGTCATAGCTACAAATATAAAAATTGTTCCCTCATACCATGTATCACAGGCAAAATTCCCTGTTCCTACTAGAACACCCCCCAGCACCTTCATTACAGGTGGAATCAGTTTAGCCTTTGCTATGTTTAAAAAGGGTAGGTGCCCAGAAGATGAGGTCTGAGAAAAAATATTTTGCCTTTCAAATAGATCATTCCAGGATTAAAATCTGGGACAGTTATTTTCCCCTCCGTTTCAATCATTTCTGCTCTTCAGATACCTTCCCTAGCTCTTTAAAGTGTAACTCTTACAGTTTTTATGTGTCTGTAAATCAAAACCTGCAGAACTCATTTTAGCCTCTTTAAAAAAAAAATCACATCTGGCCTGAGGATTTTGTATGCTGAGCTGCAGCATTATGCACATACAGAGATGAGTCAAAATCTTTGAAAAAGAGAGGAGGTTTGTAACGGGGATGCTTTGTGGAGTAGAAGTGTGAGAGGGCACCACTACAATAAATCCAGAGAACAGAGAGAAAGTGAGATCTTATGATGCTTTCATGCAGTTTGGCAAAAAGCAGTTTTGCATCTGAGTTCAGCCGAATATGCTCAGGAGAGGCTGTTAAAGGGGTGCTTTTCAAATGCTTATGTTTCACCACATCCTTCTTCTGGGCTTTTTATTTTTTTTTTGTGTGTGCGAAGAAAGTCACAGAGTCAATGACCCACAGGCAGAGCTGTGCTCGAGAGGTGCTAAAGGTGGGATATCAGCTCCCTCCAGCGCTCACTCTTCCCTCACCTCCGTGTGTGCTCTGACATGAGCTGGCTCCACTTGGAGCTGCTGAGCCAGAGCTGGCCCTGAGCCAGGCACATTCTGCGGATGTTTAGGGGGTTTAGTGGTGATGCAAAATTAACTATGGCATTTCTCTGCCCTGTGGGATCTCCCTCTAAATACACAAGGACTCAAAGGGATGAAGAAAGCAGCTCTCTATTGCTGTGTTGGGAACATCTTGGCAAAGGGCTAGGGTTGTTTGTGGAGGCTTTGTGCCCTCTGGAAATGCCCAGGCAGCTCTCACCGCAGGTTTTGTCCTCCATTGTGCCAGCAGAGGAGCCTTGCTGAGTCAAGAAGACCCAGCCTTGAGAGCGGCTGTTTTCAGAGGTCCTGATAAAAACTAGAGTCCCTGCCGAGTCCGGAGGAGCCTGGCATCTCCTGCAAGCGAGAGTCTAATTTTGAGGTAAATAGGTTTCTTTAACCTTTGTGACAGTCTGAAAATGTTCGATTTAAGTTTTTGTACGCTGGACTGACCAAAACAGAAGGATTAGAACAGAATGAGAAGCAATATGCCCTGGAAAGTGCAATTATGTGGGAATCCATCTGAAAACAGCCGTCTGCAGGGATAGATCAAAGGAGGCGTTTTTAATACATCACCGGGCGATGGGGGAGCTGCACCTGTAGCTCAGCAGTTTGAACCTGGAGCACATCAGCGCTGTGTCACTGTAATTTTAGTTGCTTGTAATTCTTCTGCATAAAAAGAATTGAACTGACTAACAGGAGACACAGGGAGCAGCAAGAAATCATTCTTCAGTCATACTTGCTGAAGGAGATGATGCCCAAGCAAAGGGCTGTGTTGTTTGTTGCTCAGCAGAGCGGGAAAGCTGTGGGCCAAAAACATCATTGAAAGAGAGTGCCTAAAGCCTTTTGTTTTTTAATTTACATTGCAGGTTCAGGTACATCCTAATTAAGTTTGGGAAGGCAGAGAATAGTTCTCTGAAGTTCAGGCTTTTGAATTCACTGCTCCTGCTGGGCGGCAGAAAGTTTAACACTAGGTTGTTTGGAGCCCCAAACGATCCTGGAGCCATAGGAAGTGATCTCTGAAAGCTCAGGGAGTGTGGGTGAGGTTCTGGGAGAAGGTCAGGTAGTGTCTCTCTTCATGAAGGATAAAATGGTTGGAAGAGCTGCTGAAGGCCCTTCGACTTGCATTCAGCTGTAGGAGAATAGAGGAATATATGAACTACATACAAGTATCTACCGGAAAACAAAAATCCTTGAAATTTGTGAGGCTTCTGAGTCTGCCCTTACAGCGTTCTGGGAATTACAGACTGGATGAAATTACTGCAAGGGAGATGCAAACCACATTAGGAAAGTACTCAGTATTTCACTGACAGAATGGAAGTGTAGCTGCAGGAGTCTGTTCTTGTTTGGGCACAAGTCAATGCTGTCATTACTGTCCTGGGAAAATATTGCTGTGTGTTTGCTCTGTGCTTAACTCCTCAGCAGGTCTGAGCTAAATGAACTTCCAGGCTGCCACACTATGTCCATTCTTCTGTTCTTCCATGTTCTTAGAGTGAGCAGTGAGGATGAGGGGTGGGATTGAAGGAGCATCAGGCTGTACCAGAAGATGCCAATGGCTTCCAGGAGCTGCCTGGTCAGTACTGGAGGGCCTGTGGTGAGAAATGGCTGGGCAAACTGGTTTGCTGGTGTGATAGCATGTAGCTTTTGTATTATCTCCACACCAGTCTTTCCTGTCCAAACTGCTTTCTCCTTGCCACATCCCAGGCTTCACTGACAACCCTTCTGAATGTTGCTACACTGCAGTAGTTTAATGTGGTGCCTGCACATAATTCTGAGGTCATCTGGCAATCCAGGCAGGCATCCAACGTGGAGTTTGGATTTGTATCTTAAAAACCTGCCTGACCTGAACAATAGATTACAGTGATTGTGAAGATGCTGTCCTTTCTTGGCCGAGTTCTCATAAAGTTTCATATGACAGATTAAAAAGTAATAAAAGGAAGAGAAATAATGGAAAAGGACATTATAGTACCAAAGGAGCAGAGCAATCAAGAAGATTCAGACTCCAGACAAAAGCCAAGGGCAAAAATCCATCTTACTCTACGAGGTTAATGCTGCTTTTTTGGTTTTAATCCTTTTGCTTTGGTGCATTTAACTTCTACACTTTGCAGGGTGTGGAAGCTGAACATTATACTCTGGTAGTTTAATAAATTCCGTTGTCTTGTTTATTTCAATAATTTCCTTGCTGGCCTGAAAGCTTTAGGGATTTATTTCACAATAATTCCCCAGATCTCAGTCTTGGTCATTACAGAGCAGCTGATTGCCACTAAGCAGATAGTTCCTTCTTCTTATTCTTCGTTTGCAGTCTCATAATTCTGTGCTTATCTGCACCGAACTTCATTTGCATTTATTAGCTGTGCTGGTATTTACAATATCTACTCCAAGACCTTCTTTATCTGTCTGCATTGTTTCTTATTATTTGCTCTCTCTCCCAATTTAACTTACAAGACAAACTCAAAATGTTTGTTCCAAACACTTGTCAAAATTCTTTGCAAACCTGTTGAGTGTGGACCTGTTCCCATTTCCCAGCTGCCGCATTCTTTCCAGCTGAGAGGTTACCTTTTCAGACTGGACCTCTTCCCTGAATCTCCTCATGGCTCCAGCTGGTTCCTGCCTCTTGCTCCTCCTTTCTTCCCCCTCTGGGGAACACGGCAGGGCAGGGCTGCCTCTGCTTCCTACCGACTCAGCTCCCTCAAAGTGCCCACCTCGTCATCCCTGCACAGGTAGCCCGGCGTTAGGATGAGCGTGTTGTCTCGGTGTCCACGCTCCAACACTGCCGCAGGGTGATGCGTATCTTCTGGAGAAGTAAAAATCACCCTGAAGGTGCTGGATTGAGGATTTTTGCATGGTGCCTTACGTTTTCTCTGGTATCAGAGTTAATTTGGTTAGTGCCTGAGGGCACCCCACAGGATGCGGGCAATACCTACCTGAGGATGGCTTGGTTTCCGTCAAAGCATGGAGCCTAGTTCCAGGTTTTGGTTCTGCCATAGAATTCTTCCATGATTTCAGGCAAACAAATCTCTCTGCCCTGATTTCCCCTTGTGTGAAATGAAGGCTATAATGCTTATTAGCATAACCTCTCTCTTTTATTTTTGTTGTTGTTGGTCTTTTCTCCCATTTTAGGGATGTGTTGTTCCCAAATAGAGCAGAACTGAGAAGCGGCAGGTCCCAGGATGGTCGTGGGACACAGTAGGACTGCAGTGCACACAAGCATAAATACAGCAGCAGTTACCTACAAGCTGTGACGGACAAGTAAGGACAGAAGCTCTGGGAGCGGATCAGCTCCAGACTGAGGCTTCAAAATTCAGCTATTTATGGAGTAATAAAATAGCACTTGCCTGTGGCCATAACTCCAGAATCTCTCCTCCTCACTCCCATCAGAAATCCCTTGTTGTTTAGAGCTTGCCAGTGAGTATGATGGTCTTCCTAAAGAGTGGTGTCAGAGGCCAGAGCTGGGTTTCTGCTCTAATATCCAGACCTCATGAAAGCGCATATACACTGCGGGCAATGGTTGTCGACATCACCTTTCATCTGGGCCAGTTAGTCTGAATGGCAAACTGTGCTTGTAGGGTCTGATGGAAAGTCCAGAAAAGTCAAGAGATCGTTTCTGTTGGCACTACAAGGATACAGCGGTCTCTAGGACACAGCGTTGAGCAGTCTAAACCTGTTCTTCAAGTTTCTTCAGAATTTTAAAGCTGGAAGGTATTTGACCAGGCTATTTAAGGCAGAGTGTTATAGTGGTGGGAAAGTACAAAAATACTCGGCAGTCTGTGGAAATTTAAAAACAAATGAAGCAGCCTGCTGTCCCTAGTATCGCCCCCCCCAAAAGCTCTGAAAACACAGGGAATAAATAAAACACTGTGTTTTCATTGCTGTTAGCTATAACATCTG
>NW_010389569.1:12282-15887 GCF_000710305.1 Buceros rhinoceros silvestris
GAACTGAAACTCTCATAGTCTTACCCCCTTCATTTTTAATTGTAAAAGGAAATTATGGTCCATCCAGAAGATAGATGTGGCAAGTATGAGAGTTGGAAGAGCCGTTAGATACAAATTCTGCAAGCAGTGCTGTAATTTCCATGGCAAACGTTCTGAGAGCTGCTTTCTGAAACTGAATTGTTCCTTTAATATCAGCTTTGTGGAACTTTTATCTTCAGACAGGCAAGGAACAAGTATGTATTTATGCGTGCTAAAGCGTTCTGTTGGAGAGTAGCAGAGAAAAATTTAAACTCTGTCAGCTACAAGAATTTTAAAAAGCTACCGTATTTTTATATGTAAATGGTTCCCTAACATCACTTTTGAACTTCCTCCTCCAGCGTGAACACTTCCTTGTTGCTTGCTCATTTTCCAGCGTAAATAGGGTTTTACCCGAGTACTCTGCTATTATGGGAACCTAAAAAACTGGCGATGCCTGCACTTTTTTCTTCCTTTGGTACCTTCTAGTTTTTGGATTGTTTTTTTCTGTTTTTCCCCCTCCTCCTTTTTTGTGGTATGAGTTTGTTAGCAATGTTCTGTGACTCGTGGTGCATTAAGAACACCATCTGTTAACTGTTTAGGACTTAAATGGCTGTGAAGTAGTTTGCAAAGTTTCAAGGAACTGGGCTTGAAAGAAGTAAAAAAAGGCACACCTTAATTTTGGTATCAAACGGGTCTTTACTAATTCGTTTAGATTGGAAGCCCAGTCTAATCTAAATGAGATTAGACCAAGTCTGCTTTCATTTTTTCACTTAATGCAATCTGGATAATAGGAAAAATTGGCACAATGAAAAAGAAAAATTCCTACATAATTACAATATTGATCCCTCTCGTGAAGTTTTTTGCCAACAACGTTCCTTTTAGATTTTTTTAAAATTATGATAAACCTGCTTATTAAGCTAATCTACTATGTGGAATTTCTCCTGGGGGTTAATCTGTTGTATGACATATCAGTGTCTGTGAGTGTATTTAGTTTATTTAACATTTTGCACAGTCTTTTCATTCTTTTACTAAAGGTGTCCACAACCATCTTAAAGTTAAAATTCAGTTTACTTCATTTTTATTCCACTTGTGTATTAATGGTTGCCTTAAGCTATTGATGCGTGTGTCTGCACACACAGAGATCTTCATGACGATATAAATTGTCAAGTGAGGTCTTTGGGAAAGCCTTCTGGAGAAGGCTAGCACGTCATTTTTTGCACTTTTCTCCTCAACATGTAGGCTGAGCCACAGCAGAAAACCTTTTGTTCCCAGATCCATTAAGACTAATCATCCTCCAGACATGCTTGTGCTGCTTCCCTAGACCTGTGCCTGCTCTCCTTGGCTGCTGGCAAGGCTCGGGTCTGTCTGCCTTGTCCTCATCTGGTGCCCAGGCTGGAGTCGTTCTCTGGTGCGGCAAAAGGCTGGTATTTAAAATTCTTGCTTCCCGGCAGGTTTGTCAACAGGGCAGAAGAGAGGAAGGGGTTGAAAAGAGGTGATTTCCTCATGTTTTATAAGCAGGGCAGGAGAGAGATCTATAAAGACTGATGGATTCATCCTGCAGTCTTCTCAAGTAGAGTGGGAAGAAGAGGTGAACGTGGGCATTATTTCTCCTCCTCCAGTAACGCAGCTCCAAAATACCCATGCTACTTCTGCGGCCAAGATTTTCAAAAGGAAAGGTTCATCCTTTCTGCATAAAATCATGTCAAGAAGGAAAAACAAGTGTTTGGAAAAAAACAAGTTAAACAGAAAAACAGTCTTACAGAAAGCATAAAATTCATTAAAAAGTGATATTGGGTGTAGAAATAAAAAACCACATAAATTACCGACTTCAGGTCTTGTAACTTTCTTTATACTTTGGTTGTCTTGATATATGTCTCCTCTCAGTTCTGCAATTCAAAATCAGCAATATATTCATGACAGGTCCTGCAGGACACTTTGCACAAAATACTAGTAATTAACTTTCAGAGACACACCAACGTTTATGTAAGAAGAGCCTTTAAATTCCGTACCATATCTCAGTATTTGACAATTGTCCATCTAGTGCCTCAGTTACAACCTGGTGAAGCAGGTCGTGTTTCTGGACAGTCTGACAGAATGTAAAACAGTCTAATCCTTTTTGTTATTGGAACTGTTTTATTCTAGATACAAGGAATTAAATTCAATTCTTGGTGCTAATGAACTTTGAAAACACCATCGAACTTAATCCATGGAGTATTTGAATTTATGTCAGGGAGTTTTGAGGTCTACCGGACTATTTTGGGTACCTCTGGTCGGTTTCAAATGAGGTCACAGGGAGTCTGCGGTGGGAGAAGAATGATTATTTCAGCGTGCAAACTGAAGCAGCCCTGTACGCTCAGAGTTTGCTTGAGGCTAGATTAACTCAGATGAAAGAGGATGGTATTTCTAGGATTTCAGTAAGACTAATGAAGCTCTGAGCTGCTGCTCATCTTGTCCTGTGAAATTTAGGAGTTACAGGGATCATTATGACTGTCTGATTATGCTTCTCGAATACTATAGAGACAGAACTTCTTGACACATTTTACACTCCGGTCTGATAACTTCTGGTGCTTTTGGAGCATGGGTGACTCTAGCAGAGCTGCCCTACGCTTTTGAAGTGTTTCAAGACCTGAAGCTTAAGAAAGTTTTAAACTCCAAAACACATCTCCATGAACGATGACTATCTCCCAAGAGATCTTACCTATGTCCTGATGATAAGCAAATAGTTAGACACATCGTTAATTGTAGAAAGCTGCAACAGGCTCCGGTAGCAAGAAACAATTGCACCCCTGCATGATTTGTGCATTCAGGGAACACAAGTGTGATGGCAGTAGAGCCATTTCCGAGTCTTTCAATTGCACTCAGCTTCCTGAGGGGTTCCGTGAGGACAGCTTTTTTGGGAAACAGAGGAAAGTGACTGGGTAGATGCTACTCACCTTGGCAGGGGTGAACTACATTGGCTAAACTTCTGTAATGATACTTGGTTCTCGTGAGTCTTGTGTCAGGTGGTGGTTTCTGTTGGGTTCTTCCATTCACCATCAGTTAGTAGCAGGTCAGAGGTTTTCTGTCTCTCACTGGGAAATGGAGAACCGCACTGAAATGCAAGGTCTTGCTGATGTTCTCTTTTTCTTGCAGATCATGAACATTTAAAGGATACCCTCTCTCTTTTTTTTTTTAAACACAAACTGCATTTTTATCATTTTGGCTTTGAGACAGTGACAACAATATTTGCTATATGTTCTTTTTATGTGACTAAGGTGCGTGCATATGTGGAAACTGCCCACAATTGGAAGATAACAGGCAAACCCCTTAACTTTTACGAGTGAGACATGTTCTCGGAGATCTGAGCAGTGGAAGCTTTAAACTCTTCATCACAAGTACAAGAGATTCTGGTTGAAAGAAAAAACTTTTTTGTTTTGTTTTGGTTTTTTTTTTGGCAAAACAGACCCAGAATCATGAAAAAGGCTTCTCATTTTAAAAATAGCTCTGCTCATGAGATATGGCTCATGAATCCTATTTGGATGAACTGGGAATCACAGAACCACGACATGAAATACATATTAGATGTTGTCCTGGGTTCAACATGGAGG
>NW_010389570.1:0-341 GCF_000710305.1 Buceros rhinoceros silvestris
AATCAGCCCTATAATTAGATTAATTTGTTGATTTGATAGCAACCCATTTTTCGCCGTTAGATTTGTTTATGTGTATTTTATGCTTCAGTTTAGCAATAAAATAGGAACTGAGCAGGTGGGAAAGTCCCCCCGTGTGCCCGTGCTCTGCCCCTACAGAGTGTCTGGACTGCGGACACGTGTCCTGGGACCCTGCTGGCTTCTAGTGTGGGGCAGGCAGGGCAGCTGCAGGGCTGATGGGAAACAGTCCACTGCTGGGAGAGTGCATCCCTACCAGGGCAGCCGGCGGGGCCAGAGGTACCTGGGATGGTCCCCTATGGCTGGGCCCACGGGGGCAGCGGCCG
>NW_010389570.1:526-924 GCF_000710305.1 Buceros rhinoceros silvestris
CTGCCTCGGGTCCCTCGCAACAACTGGTTCTGCTTGCTGAAGCGGGTTGCATTTTGTTGTGATGAACGAGCATGCAGCTGACCTGAATCCGCTGCATACTTTCCCCTGTGTCAGCAGAGGACCTGTGGCCAGTCCCACCCCAGCCACCTCCCTGCATCCGATAACAGCATCTCCTAAAAGAAAAAAAATCCAACCAAACTTGCTTTTTCGAGGGGGGAGTATATAGGCTGCAGAGTGTGCGGCAAACCAGAGGATGCTCGAGCCAACTTGGCAAGGCTGGGGGAAGAGAGAGCTTCAGAAAGGCTTTGCTCGCCCCTCCGGGCTCTCCATGCTCACCCGCCCTGGCAGCGTGGCACGGCAGCCAGCAGCTGCTGCTGATAGATGCGGATGGACCATGG
>NW_010389570.1:1433-1783 GCF_000710305.1 Buceros rhinoceros silvestris
AGTGTGAAGAGCTCTTTGATGGGCAGCTCCTTTGATCAGAGATCTGAATATAGCCCTCACGTTTCCTCCGTGTGAGCCCGCTGCCTAATTACCAAACGGCAGGGCCGCTTTGAGTCCTCGGCACGCTGCTGTAATAGATTTCACCACGTCCAGCCTGGAGAAGGACATCGATTCTCCCCGCAGCCGCAGACTCATGCTAAACATTGCGTCCTATCGATTTTTTCTTTCCCCCTCTTTTTCCTTTTCCCCTCTTTTTCTTTTTTTTTAAAGAATTTTCTTTATTTTCATTAAATCATTAATCAGGGAGAAATCTACATTTTCATCATTTCTATGGCTGGGGAGGAAGAGGG
>NW_010389570.1:1986-5371 GCF_000710305.1 Buceros rhinoceros silvestris
TTCTCAGCCTCGGAGCAGTCCCTCTTGTGCTGTCTCTTGTCAAAAGGCGTAATTGTTGCTCCTGATCTTCACTGCTCAATTAGCAGTGATGTCTCCCTTCAAGTTAATTGCTGGAGATGGGAGGAAGTAGGACAAATGTAACCTTTTAGATGAAAAGATCTCTCCCCCCACCTTCCCCGCCTTCCCTCGCTTGCATGTGCTCGAGGGCCCTTCTGCAGAGAGCTGCAGAGAGGGGGGAGACCCACCAGCCTGAGCAGGAGTCGTAACATGCCCCATCATTCCCGTACAGCACTGAGGACCCCTCCTCATCTTCCTCGTCCATGGCAGGACCCCTTTCTATCCCTGCTCGGTTCCCTCTGCCTCTTCCAGGAGTGTCAAACACCAGCTCAGCCTCTCCCCAGTAACCTCTGTGCTGCTGGTGTCACCCACACCAGCATCTCCTGGGCTGGGGCAACCCTTGAGGATGCTCCAGAGTTGCTGGTCCAGCTCACACACCATGGTCCCATGCTGCAGCAGAGCTAGGATGACTCAGCAGCTCCTGGTCTGGGGCAACCCTTGAGGATTCTCCAGAGTTGCTGGTCCAGCTCACACACCATGGTCCCATGCTGCAGCAGAGCTAGGATGACTCCCCTGCACCAACACCGGCTCTTGGTGGGTTCACAGTGATGGGGTGGCCATGGCCCAGGAGCAGGGGGACTCCTGCACATGCCCAGGACTAAAAACCGGTGGCAAAACAGGGCTGAATGTGGAGAGCGTAGGTAGGAAAACAAGTGTGACGCTTTCTTCCTGAAGAAATAAAACCAAGAACACCAGGGCAGCTCGCAAACATGTTTGATAGGAACAGTGACCCCAGGCAGGAGGGGAGCTCAGAAATGCTGCCTGGGCAAAGGGTTTTTTCAGCCTGGAGCAAAGACAGCCAAGCCAGACAATACATTAAGGAGCAGAGAAGTGTGGCAGCTGCCTGTGCTTTCATGGTCTGAAGAAGAGCCCTTAAACAACGACTGGAGTGTTTGTAAGACACAAATCACCCTGTCCAGGCACAACATGCAGGGCACAGACCCACGCGGCACTGCCAGGTGTGTGCAGCAGCTTGGGCAGGCGGCAGCAGCAGTGAGGACATGCAGGGACTCAGGTCCAAGGGTCACCCCAAAGCAGGGACAGCATAGCCTGGCCAAACCTGTGGGACAGTGCCCCCTCCCCAGGCACCAGCTAGTGAAACAAATGAGCTCTGGAAGCTCAGGATGGTGGTGAGGGTTACGTGGGCAGGAGGTTAATGGCAGCAGATGGAGGGGGTGAGAACACCCAAAGAGTTGTCCGGCAGACAGGAGTTGAATGCAAGGAAAGAGGGTGTCACTACCCATGGGGGACAGCGGGGCACCTTGTCAGCCCTGGAAGAACACCAAGAAGGTCCAGGGTAGATCCAGCTAGAAGAGGCTGACAGCAAGAAGGGGTAATACTCCCTCATGACAGCCCTTTGCCCCAGACCTGCTGTCCCCAGCTGCATGCTAGGGCCTGGGGGGTTTCCTGCAGACCTCCACTCAGGGTCCCCAGCTGACTTTTGGGTAATAATCCGTTGTGATGTCTCCAGCTGTCCTGACACACTCTGACTATGGGGTTTTCTTGGTGGCCGTGGTGATTGCTACAGCTACATGCACCTCTGAGGGTTGACCCCTTCTACAGCAGTGACAGAGGAGAGGCATCACTGATGTCCTTGGTCATCTCTTTGCCTTTCTGAGACATCTCCCCTGAAAGGATCCCGTTGCTCCAAATTGGCCCAGAGTAGGAAAAGCCTTCACACTCCACAGTGCCTCTGCTTGAGCTGCATTGCAGGTCTCAGCTAATCGAGAACCATGGCTTCAAAGCCAGGACAGAAGAGACTGGGTGGAACCTCTTTTTTAGAGCAGCTCTGTCTCCAGTGCTAGATCCAGGCAAAACTGCAGCTAGAAACACCCTAAGGATGCTCTAAGAGTCCATGTCATGCCCAGAACGTCTTGAGCTCAGCTGAGAGAGACCCATCTCCTTCAGCAAGCCCATGGCAGCAGGAGACCATGCAAAACCCTGCTCAGCATAACCAGTCCTTTTTAAAAACAAAACCTGGCTGTCGCTCAGCAAATCACCTGCAGGAGAACCCAGCCAAGAGGTAGATGAGCAGACTGTTCATGCGCTCTAGCCATTACACCCAGCTCCAGGCTGGTTACTATTTGGGTAGACCTGTTGGACAGCAGAAAATCTGGGAGCAAGGTGTGATGGTGGTGAGGCCAGAAGAAACCGTGAAGCAAGGGGAGCCCTCACCTTGAGTTGATGGCAAGGGACATTGGCACTGCTGCTAACATTTTGATCAGGGGCAGTTGATGCTCGCCCGCCCACAAAGAGACAGTCGTGACCGCTGGTAGGCTTGGGCCCTCCGGCTGATCTTCTTCACCGTTCTGCCGAGTCAGCCAGTAATTACTCACTTTCATCTCACCGAGTGGAGATCAGGGAAGCCAATCTCATAAAGCCAGAATTAGGTTACTCTCCCAGCTCCTGTCACTCACAAGATGTATTGCTGCGTGAATCCATCCTCAGCCCCTGCTCTGTGGCAATCTCCACTTTACTGGACCAAGGCCAGTCTCTGCCTGGATGCTGCTGGACTGGGCTCCTCCCGCTCCAGCGTCGCCTACCCTGGCTCCTCCTGGGCTTGGTTTGCAGGTCTGAGACAAGGACCCACCCCAGTCCATGCATCAGCTCTGAGGTCACCTCGCAAATGCTGCCCTGGCCATGCAGGCACCTTTTCTAATGCCTGTGATGCTCCTTCTGTAACACTTGGGCTGCTCTGGGAAGTCTTTAAGCCACGTGAGGCTGAAAAGAGGCATTTTGGGGGCTGAGCGCAGGGAAGAATCACTCAAGGATGCTTCCCTGCATGTATAAGCACTTCCCTGGCCCCTTGGCTCCGGAAGGCATGGAGGAGCAATTGTCAAGCTGGGGCTCAGCTCCCGCTTCCCTTCTGCTGGATGCAAACAAGCCCTTAACATTTAAGCAAGTGCCTCTGCTTGTGGAGACACGCGGGGTGCCGAGTGCTCACTTCAATGCGCCTTGTGACTCACAACCTCTGCAAGAAGGTCGGGGAGAAGGTTGGTGGGGAGAAGAGCAGCTCCCCTCACCAGGCAGCTCCCCTCCCATCAGCAGAGAGGCAGGAGGCAAGAGCACTGGTCACCCTGCCACCTGGGCCCTGCCGCCATCCCCCGGCTCCGCCGCTTCTGCCACAGCTGCAATTAAAGCTCACCCTGAGTGCTGCATTAATGTCAGGTTTGTATCTGATTTCCCCTGCACCAGGTAAGGAGGGGCCGGCAGGCTTGGAGAAGGATCACACGTGGCAGCTTTTAATAGAACCCCGCCCGCCTGTCAC
>NW_010389570.1:5489-5877 GCF_000710305.1 Buceros rhinoceros silvestris
GACCACGCGTGCCTTCTTTTAAAAGAACCCCCCCCGCCTGTCACTGGCTTCTCCTCATTCCTCTTGAAACGTCTGCTAATTACCAACAAGCGGTGTTCGCGGTTTGGGTGTGACGTTCCCCTCTGCAGTCTGTCTCCCCCTCCTCCTGGTCTGCACCCATGATCAGGGGGTTTCAGGGAAGGGGAGACTTGCAGGGTGGGCTCCAGAAGGCTGTGAGGATCTGGTTCCTTCTGAAGATGGAGCCAGAGGTGGGTGGAAAATGGCTCCTTCCAGTTGCTCTCTCCTGCCAGGCACAGACCTTCCCATTTTCAGGGGAGGACAGGTCCTCTGGAAGTGTCTGGAGAGTTAAACCTCAGGGGGTAGGGCTTTGGGATCATACCAGGCCCCC
>NW_010389570.1:6097-6403 GCF_000710305.1 Buceros rhinoceros silvestris
GCAAAGACACGCCCCCTTGCGGCAGGGTCAGCCTGCCCCACACATCTCCCCTTCAGAGCCATACCATGGATTGTGCCCAAGCTCCTGCGGACAGTGGGACTTGAGCAGTGGCACATGTCAACAGCCTTCATGTCCCAGGTGCTTTCCAGGAACATGTTGCCTTTTTCTACCATGCTTGCTTCAGAGCCATACCATGGATTGTGCCCAAGCTCCTGCGGACAGTGGGACTTGAGCAGTGGCACATGTCAACAGCCTTCATGTCCCAGGTGCTTTCCAGGAACATGTTGCCTTTTTCTACCATGCTTG
>NW_010389570.1:6587-6989 GCF_000710305.1 Buceros rhinoceros silvestris
TGATGAAAAACACAGAGGCAGGGAAGGGATGGGGACCTGCTGCCAGTGAGAGCCAGTCTTCAAGGGCTCTGACCCATGGGACATCTCCTTCGCCACTCGCCCTGTGTTTGGGATCCTCCTGGGGCAGCATGAGCCAGGGTGATGAAGGAGGCAGTGGACAGGGGAAGACAAGGTTGGGAAAGGGGCTGGAGGCTTGTTTCAGAGGTCGTCCCAGGGAGGTGCAGTGCTGAACAGCTTCCTGCTCCTCTGTTAACCCAAGCACTGGGTGTCACATGCTGTCCCATACCAGCCACCCCCTCCTGGTGCCCAGTTTGCTATGGCAGTGAGTGCTCAGGCATCACCATGTTGTATGGAGAGCCCAGAGAGGGGCTGGCGAGGGGGAAGCTGAGCCCAATTCCAACC
>NW_010389570.1:7126-7848 GCF_000710305.1 Buceros rhinoceros silvestris
ATGCCACTTGGGACCCTCCAAGGCGAGGTCTCCTCTCTGCCAGCCCCAGCAGCTCCCTGCTCTCCTGCGTGTCCCAGCTGCATGCAGAGATGAAGAGCAGTAACCACACATGGGGTCTCCAGCACCCCAGAAATCTTCCTTTTACCCCGGTGCAATCTGCTTCTTTCCTCTCCCCGGCACCAGGAGTGGTGACGGGGTGGGAGAAGCAGGGGAGCTATATGGGAGACCTCCAACTTTATCCACCCTCCTCCCGAATGCTGAGGCTGCCGCAGTTTTGGTGTTTGGAAAGGGGCCAAGGCAGGTGCCTCGCTGGCTAGAGAGCCCATCCAGTGAGGGGACAGGCACCCCAAGGCACCCAGCTCCTGGGGGGTTGGCCAGCTCCTGCTGCCACCCGGGTGAGTGACAGCTCCCAGCCCCCATCCCACCTCCCCCCTTGTCAATCCACTGGGGAATTATTTATCCTGACAATAGCAATTGTCTGCATGGGCCCTTCCCCCTCCCCAGCACCTACCCCAACAAAGGAAATCATCCTGATATGAAAGGGAAAATTAAATTACCCCAATAAAGACTTAGTGCTGCTTTAATGACATCACCAGACTCAGGCGCTAATTAGCTGAGTACAAAGGAAGCTAAATGTGAAAACGTGAATTTTTGTTCCCTTTTCTCCTGTCGTAGAGTCTCCGGAGTGGGAGTCTTGGCAGGCATGGCAGGGGGGGGTGCTT
>NW_010389570.1:7973-9572 GCF_000710305.1 Buceros rhinoceros silvestris
TGTGTTGCACAGGCCCCAACAGCCCGTGGACTGCCACTGCCAAGAGGAACCAGCGGGAAGAGCTCCCTAAGGCTTGGGGAGATGCGTAGAGCACCTGGAGCCCGTTTGGGTCCAGCCGGGGATCCCCGGGGTGCCAGCCTTGAATCCTGCTCTGCGCCATGCTCGGGCGTGCAGCTCCTCTCGCCTTGTTCACGCATCCACGCACCTCGCAAGGCGTAACTGCACCGCACAGCTCACACCTCCGACAGCGAGCGTGCCCTGTGCGCACACACCTTGGGCACACCATGCTGCACAAGTGCCACGTCGCACACACGAACTGCGCCCACGTCTCACGCTGCACGTGAGGCACGGCCATATGCTCCTCACCCTGCGCCTGAACATACAGCTCATGCTTGATGCACCCACCTCTCCCATGCACCCTGCTCGCTCACACACCTTCAACCGCACGCCTGCACTAGGTGAACAGGCAGCTCACACTGCACACACCAGATGTACGCACCTCACACCACATATAATGCTCAGCCCCTTGCCCCAGGTCCGTGTCCCCTTGCTCCGGGCAAGCATCTGCAAGGGGATCACGTTCCTGAGCCCTGCCTGCATGACCCTGACACCCAGGACAGTGCCAGCACCTCCCTCTGAGCCCTGCCGAAGCTGGACGTCCTCCTTTCTCCCCACACCCCATCGTTTCTGCTTGCAGGCTTGGCTACCTGCCATGCCCTGCCACGTCCTCCCCCCCTCCCTCTGAGCCCTGCCGAAGCTGGACGTCCTCCTTTCTCCCCACACCCCATCGTTTCTGCTTGCAGGCTTGGCTACCTGCCATGCCCTGCCACGTCCTCCCCCCCCATTGCTGCAGACCTCTGCCATGGATGCGCTGGCCTGCAGCACTTGCAGCTGCCTCGGCACCCTGCATTCTCCCCGGCATTGACTTACCAGCGCAGCTACGCCGTTTTTCTTCCAGTCCCATCTGAACAGCGACAGCGCTGAGCAGCACGACAGCCCTGGGAAGAGCTGGCAGCATCCCGGAGCTGCTCAGCCTTGGGGCTGTGTGCGACCCCGCAAAGGGCCAGGGGGTGGCTGGCCAAGGGGAGCTACAGCAACCTCCCAGCAAGAAGAGAACCCCAGCCCTAGGGCTGCCCCGTGGGACCAGAGCACGCCTGAATGCCTTCCCCGGACAGGGGGAAGGTGGAGGGGGAGCATCTTTGCAGCCTTTTATTTGCCTCCATATTTGGGGATGGTTTTTCTTGTTGGAGGTGATGCTACATCTAACCCCCCCACCCCTGGATGATTTCTCCCTCTGTGTGAGCAGCCGACAGGGCTGTGGCGATGTGGAGGGGACTCCGGCAGAGGCACCCGAGCTGGCCATGGGCCAAGAGCACCGTTCCTGCTGCCACGGCTTGTGGGGAAGGGAGGGGGCTGCTAATACTTAAAGCCTCATTTTAATTAAAGATTAAATTATCCAGAAAGCCAGGGTATTTCTGCCTTCACCCTGAGCCTCACCCCAGCTCTTTGGCTGGCTTTTGCAACCCCTCCCCAACACACAGAGACAACTCAGAAAAATTGGGGTGGGGTGGGGTGGGGTGGGGGGGTGTACGTATTGAC
>NW_010389570.1:9608-9816 GCF_000710305.1 Buceros rhinoceros silvestris
GTGGGGGGGGTTGGGGTGGGGTGGTGTACGTTTTGACATCTGCGCTTGCAGGCTGTTGGTTATAGCCTGCTCTGGCCTGCCTGGCAGTGGAGTAACTCTGCCCCAGTGCCACCAGTTGCTCCCAGCTGTCCCTGAGGGAGGCTGGCCTCTGGGCACGCCCTGGGCAGGCAGCTTTGCCTGCAGCCTTGCTGCTGGCTCCTGAGTGGGG
>NW_010389570.1:9880-10123 GCF_000710305.1 Buceros rhinoceros silvestris
CTGGGGATTAAAGCAGATGACAGTCACCCCACTCCATTGCTCTCACCTCCCGCTGCTGGGGTTCATCGGAGAGGGATGGGTGTGAATGCCTTCGTGCCTCCTTAAAATGACATAGCTGGTCTCCATGGCAACTCTTCTCTGCCTTTCGCCTCAGACCAAGAGCATCATCTGCTCCATCATCCCTGCAGGCCAGGGCCCATCCTCCTCTGACAGTGGCTGAAGGGGGGGCGGGGCTGAGAGGCC
>NW_010389570.1:10368-11155 GCF_000710305.1 Buceros rhinoceros silvestris
TATCCTCATCCCCAGCTGCCTCCATCCTCTTCTGGCAACTGCCTCTGCCCCTTCCCACGGGGACCAGTGCCACGAGATGCCCGGCACGGCCACGGCACAGCCAGGGCTGTGGGAGCAGCAAGACTGTGTCTGGATGGAGCTGGGACTACTGGTGGTGCTGTGTGGCCCCCATCCACTCCAAAAATTTGCAAATTCACAGTGAAGGCCCTTGCTCCATGTCCATCTCCTCCTGCAAACAAGCAAACACGTACTGGTTGGACTGGGAGGCAGGTGAGCATTGCCGGCAGAGTGGAGTGGGGTTGTACCAGCAATACCAAGGTGCCCATCAACCACTCAGACCCTGCTGTGAAAATGAGAGGGCAGAGCAGAGTGGCAGGGAAATGTTTGGCTCTCCAGCAAACCCCACCACCCCCTGCCTGGCGAGGTAGGGCTGGACTTGTCCTCTGAGCTGGCATGCTTCCACCTTTCCCTTAAATCTCTCTAAGCTGTGGCAAACTGGGTTGGCAGAGCTGTGGTGGCACGGATCCAGACATCCTTCTGCAGCCCCTGGGGACACGGGCTGCCAGCCCCGAGAGCTCTGAGGGTGATTTTGGGTGGGGGTGTGCACAGGGAGGAGGGAGACAAGCACACGCATAGTGCACAAGGGCGGGAGGGATGGGGGTCTCTACGCGTCGGACTCACGAGAAATGAAGGCCCATGTGAATGGGTGGAACGTGCCAGGGTGAAGGGGTGTGCGCACACTGGGGTGTGTGTGGAGATGTGCGTGTGCACGAGTGTGTGTGTGTGC
>NW_010389570.1:11319-11698 GCF_000710305.1 Buceros rhinoceros silvestris
GTGCGGAGATGTGCATGACCCTCATGGCACGTTTTCCCCTCCAGACTGCACTGGTGTTGTCTTAAGGCATTGCTGCCTGGGGGCTCCAGGGTTGCCCCAGCCCTGCCCATGCCCCGGCAGACCAGGCAGCTCCCCGGAGATCTGCCGCCTTCCCAGTGGTTCCTTTGGCAGGTGACTCCTAACTCTCTCAAGGCATTCCCCCGTGCTTGGTCTCATCCCGCTGCCCACCGGGAGCTGCACGCCATTGCCTCCCCACAGCATCCCAGCATGTGCGCCGCGGCGTGTGGGTGTGTTTATTTATAGGGCTGCTGCCGAGCCAGCACGTTGTGTGGGGGCTCGCTTCCCCGCTCCCCAGCCCTGCTGGGCTCCCTTTCCTGCT
>NW_010389570.1:11818-15467 GCF_000710305.1 Buceros rhinoceros silvestris
GCTGGGCGCAAGGTGCCCCAGTGCCAGCTGGTGTGCAGACCTACTTGCAGATAGAGGTTATAACTGGGATCATGCTGGCTCCAGTGCTCTCTCCCAGCAGCAGCATCCTGTCCATCAGCCTGCACCTTGTTTCCACCTTGTTTGGCCCCACTGCAGCCTCCAGGCTTGCCTGAGGTCCTGCTCTTCTTGGGTCAAACTTCCTCCTCCAGAGGCTCATGTGTCCTGGGGTCTTCTCCTGCAGCCGGTCCTCCAGTCTCACTGTGGTTTTTGGAGCGCACCTGGTGTTCCCGACTTGCCCCGGCCACCTTGCCCATTCGGCTCCTGCTCCACCAGGGGAGCCTGCCTGTGTCCAGGGGTCAGGGCGCAGGGATGTGCTGCTGCACTGTGCACTCAACCCAGGACACTGGTCTGTTTGCCTTTAGACTACAGGAAGACATGGAAGAGGCACCTGGGGATTCTGAGGAGAACATGTTGGGAAAGCATTCCCTATGTGCAGACAAGCACCTGAGAGACTGCTTGTGAGCTCTGGATCAGTGCTGCCAGGGTGAGAGCATGGGGGTGGCAGTCCACACACCATGGGATGCCCCATGGGGCTCCAGCAGCTATTGAGCTGATGAAGGACAACTGGAGGCTCAGACTATGTGGGCAGATCCTCCTGGTGTCAAGCTTCCCTCTTTGCAATGAGATGGGCTACAGGGAACGGGTCAGGGTAGGGCAGGACTTTGCTTTAGAGGCAGCCTGCAGTGACGAAGCACCAAGACCCAGCTTCCAGAAGGACTTGGTAAAGAGACAAGGGGATCGGGATGGGTCAGGGGCTGCCAGGAGGGTGCATGCAGGTTGGTACCCAGTGCCTTGCTGGACTCAGGCTGCTGCAGAGGGGCGTGGTGGGGCTGGGCAAACTGCCCTGATGCCAGAGCTCCCTGGCATGGGGGCCTGAGTTGCTGTGGATGCCCCTCATACCCTGATGAGAATGGCCACCGGATCCCTGAGGACACTAGGCCAGAGCCAGTAAACGGGACAGGGTCCGGATGCCACGGCCCAGCCCCGCCCTGGCTGGCCTCTCATTTGTTCTCATTAAAGGCTGGCAGGGTGTCTAATTAGGCGGTGTGAGTGCCAGTGCCCTGCTGACAGACACCTGTGCAGACAGACCTCCTCCTCGGCCTGCCTCGTAATTAGCTTGCAGGATGCTGCCACTCCGCCCGGCAGGACCTGCTCTGGCACCGGGAAACAAAGCTCTTCCTCGCCAGGACGTGGCATAGTGCCAAGCCCCACCAACCGCTGCCAGGGCTGACAGCATGACTGGTGCTGTGGCCCCATGGCATGCAAACCCCATGACCACGGCATCCCTGGGGGGGCATCCCCCTACATCCCACTCCCATGGGTACCACTGTCACCTCCAGGTGCCTGAGGAGTGGGGCAGAACCACCTCACCAAGGGCACACAGCTTTTTTGCCCCCTTATCCACGCCAGGGCAATGCCCTGGGCACCTCCAATCCATGGAGAGAGCGAGCAGTGGCTCTCTGCACCCACTCGAGCATCTCGCGGGCAGGGGCACAGCGAGGATGGGGCGTCTTCATAGCCTTGTGAACTGTGCAGGGATAACGAGCCAGCGCCGCTTTAATTAGATTAATTGGCTCCCATTCGACTCCAGAAGAGCTGTCAGGCTGCAAGTGCGTTCCTGCTGTACCTGGCTAATTACGGCACCGCAGCCGCCACTCGGCAGCGCTTACGGCCACAGAGAGCCGGCACCGGGCAAACCCATGCTGGGGAGATGCTGCTGGGCAAGGGATACTTGGAGAACAAGAGGAGGAGGAAGACTGGGCAGTTCTGAGGACGCTCCAGGCCCTGGGGAAGGGGCAGAGTTGTAGGAGAGCAAAGATTGGACCCTGAGAGGAGCTGGGGTGCAGAGATGGGGTTAGAGGAGCCCAGGAACAGAGGATGGGGATCAGGGCTGGGAAAGGTGTTGGGGCAGGAGCCAGAGGTATGGGGGGACAAGAGCTAGAGGGTGGGGTGTCCTGGGTGGGAGGCCAGTGTCTGGAGCACCCAGATGAGCACAAGTGGTGGGGGAAGGTGTGCCCAAGCCTCCTGGACTGGCAGAGAGGAGAGGGTGGTGGGATTGGGCTCTGCCCCTGGTGTTTGTGTCCAGAGGAAGAGCTGTCAGGCTGACACTGGGCAGCTTCTGGGTGAGTGAGGCAGGATCTTTCTCAGCTCCGTCAGGCACAGCGAGCTCCTGTCTGGCACCGGAGCTGCTCAGAGGCACTGGCTATCTATAAAAGCCACCCACAAGAGAAGCAAGGAGGTGACAGCCTAAAAATAACCACCTGGGCTGGGGTGGTGAGCCACCACTTCCCCACTGACTGGAGAGTGGAAGGGAGAACTGGGGGTTATTTTTATCCCTCTTGTCCTCAGCCTGTTATTAAAGTACTGGCCAGCTGGAGCTGCAGCCTTGGCCCTTGCAGATGGCCCATGCTCCAGGGCACTGCGTCTTCCTTCAGCCACAACCTACGGATGGCCAATGCTGGGAGTGCCGAAAAGGGTGGTGAGCGGGAGTTTAGCAGCTCCAGGAGGCGAATGATGTGCCAGACACCCCTACACATCCCCAACAGACACCCCACAACCTCTCTGGGGACCAGGGCTGCAGCAGGCAGCTGGTACCTGGAGGATTTGCCCAGCTGTGGGATGCCAGCAGCTCCCCAGGGTGTCTCCCATGAGAGAGGCAGCAACTGTGCTCACAGGTTGGGAAGACACACCTGCACACATGTGCGCGCAGAGCATCTAGCTGATCCTACACACCACCGTGTGACGCAATGCCAGCGCATGGCACTGGGATGGGCTGGATCCTGCACGCACCGAGGACACCCACCTGCTCGCTGCAGAGGAGGGGAAGGGCTTGCAGGTATGGGTGGGCACCCCTGAGTGCCTGCTGTGGATGCTGCCTGCGCCAGAGCCGTCCTGGCATCCTGGAGTGGGGGGCACAGGTTGATGCATCCATGGGGGATTGTGGTGGGTTTCATCACATGGATCAGCAATAGGTTCCCAAGCCCCATCGCAGTTCCCCAGGGTACTCCAAGCACCTGTATGGACCTTGCAACCCCACATGGCCCTATAAGATACCAACCTGCAAATGCCCTGAACTCAAAACAGGTCAAACAAGACATCCCTGAGCGCCAGTGCAATGCCCGAGATGTCTGCCCAGCCTCTGAGAGCCAGCACACGTCCTCCTCATGCCTGCATGTCCCCAAGTGATGCCTGCACAGACCCTGCACCCCAGCACTGGTCCCCACACGGGGTGACCAGAGAAGGTGATGGCACTGCCAGGAGCAGGGCAGAGGACGGCAGCTGGGAGAAGGGCAGGGAGGGGGTGAAGGCGGCCAGGTCCATCCTCAGGTATGCGTAGGCCATATTCAGCTGGGAGCTTGTTAGCCAAGACATTAGCAGCCCTAGCAAAGAGCTGACGCGGCTGCAGCACACACATCCCCGGGGCTCCCAGGGGAGCCTGCGCTTCGATTCGTGCCGCACAGAAGGCCCCCAGAACAGACGCAGCTTGGATGGAGTTATTTTTTTCACTGGTGAATGTTAATCCCGGCTCAGATAATGCCTCTGCAGCAGCTTGCCTGGCCCCCCCCTCCAGACTGGCTGCGCGGGGGGG
>NW_010389570.1:15572-17008 GCF_000710305.1 Buceros rhinoceros silvestris
AGAGGTGATGAGTGGGGCAGCCTCACTCCAAGCCTCACTCTGGCATGCTGATGCGCCCATGGCAAAGCACCATGCCCAGGATGGGGGGCAAAGGGTGGGTGAGCTGCCCATGCCCAGCACCTAAGGGGCTGGTGTGGCCCCACGTCTGCTGCACGTGAGCGGACACCCTCAGTATGGAGCCAAGAGGGTGTCCCCGTGGCTTCCCTGTACCCATCATGGGGATTGGTCATTAGTGGGTGGGCAGGGGGGGTTCTGGTACCCCTGGTTCTGGTTCTGCAAGGGATGTGAAACAGAGCAGGGTGGTGGGAGCGGAGAAAGGGCTTCCCCAGCTGGCAAGGAGGATGTAATTGTACAGTACAGATTGAGCCTGTCAGGCATCCCTCCGACAGCGCATCCTGGGGCGCCTTCACCGTAAATAATAAATAACAGCCCGGGGAGGAGGGGATTAACAAGGACAGGCGAGGCAGTTATTTCCTAATTGATGGTTTTACATTCCTGCGGAGGCTGGAGCTGCAGCCACCCTGATGCCATCGCAGGGAGCAGGTGCCTCCTTCTCACGGCTTCATCGGGGAAACGTGGGCAAGGGAAATGCGGGCAGCTCCGGGGCAGAGCGGGCAGCTCGGGCACAGCTGGGGCTGTGTGGGTCCCACATACCCTGACAGGGAAAAGCCCTGGGGTCCAACTGGGGCTCAGTGCTTTTCCTCTCATCATCTATTTAACTTTGTTTCTACTAAACCTTCAGAGGAGGGACTGAAATCGCAGGGTATTGCCCCATCCCCTGCTCAGAGAGGCTGGGGTGCAGGTTGTTCTATCTCCTGCATTGCCCGGGATTTGGGGCATCGCAGCTGGGCAGGAGGGAGGAGTGGGATGGGGTACCTAGGCAGCCCAGACTGCTTGAATTTCCACGTGGGTTTAGCTGAGCTAAAACCAGCTCTGGGAGGAGGCTTGGCCAGTTTTGGAGATATAATTATGTATAAAAAAAGCTTGGCCTTGTCTCTGCAGGGAGGAGCCGTGTCCAGCTCTGCTGCTCAGGACATCCTGGGACCTCATGGGTCCATGCCAGCCTCTGGGGAACCCAGACCCTGACTTGGCCATGGTGAGGGTCTTTCCCCTCCACCCAGCCAGCCTGTGGGCAGGGGGATGCCCAGCCACCATCGTACACGAGGCTGGTGGCCTATTCCTGCAGCGTGGCCTGGTTCCCGTCCTGGATTACCCTCTCCCCACTGACAGGAGGGGGAAGAGCTCACTGAGTGCCAGATGGTGCCATTTAATTTTTTTTTTCTGGGTGAGGCCTGAATCTATTTGTGCCCATGAGCAGGACCCCGTGAGACCAACACAGGCAGTGCCGGGATCCTGCCTTCAGGCACGACTATCCCTCATCTAGAAACAGGATCCCCCAAAGCATCTTCCAAGGCTTCTCCTCCCTTAGCAAACAC
>NW_010389570.1:17076-19074 GCF_000710305.1 Buceros rhinoceros silvestris
CAAAGCATCTTCCAAGGTGTCTCCTCCCTTAGCAAACACCCCTCGCTGCACGGGGCATCATGAGCGTGGTGACCCAGCCCCAGCAACTGGGGCAAAATTCCTCTGCCTGCAGCCTTGCCAGCTTGCCTGCCTGTCCCAAGAGCTGAGGAACTGGGTCAGCTTGAGGGACCCGAGGAGGAGGAGGAGGTGAGAAAGGCAGGGAGAGGTCCGCCGAGGCAGAGCTTTCCCCCGTGCTGGGGTGGCGGCGCAGGTGCTGCCTGCCAGATTGCTGCCCCTGGCCTCCACTCAGCTCGCAATTATCTGGGGTAATGGCAGGGGAGGGTGACCCAGATAGAGCGGGGAGGAGGATAATAAGGAAGATGTAAGTAAGGCTTTGGGAACAGAAGATGGAGCGGGGCGGGAGTGGGGTGGGGGGAAAGATGGTGAGGAGAGGAGCTCCAGGATGAACCCTGAGCTGGGAGGTTGACCCGACACAGCCCAGAGCATCCCCGCAGCTCATGTCATCCCTAATCCAGGCAATACACCCCTTGGTGACCTAAAATGGCCCCTCCTGGATCGATGGCCCTGTACGATTTGGGGTAGAAAAAGGGGTAGGCAGAGGACAGGACGTCTCTCAAACAAAATATTGCTTTTCCAGGATGCGCTTCTGGCTGGCATGAGCGGAAGAGACTCAGAGAAAGCTGTGCTGCAGCGGCTGCACGTCGCCACGCTGCCGTAGTGAGCTCTGCTTGGGTCTCAGGAGGGGCACAGCTCTCAGCACGGGGCCACCTGCTGTCCCCAGGGCCAGGTGTCACACAGCTATGGGGACTTTGCTGGAGGGCACCTCGAGGAGAGCACCTGCGGGTCAGCAAAGAGGGGAACAGGGTTCCTGCCCTTGCTGAGCATCTTTCCCCCTGCAAAGGGTCCACGAAGCAGTTCTGGGACCACACCAGCACTCACCAAGTGATATCTCCTTATAAATCTCTCAGCCCTCTCCCATCATCCCTCCTCCACAAAGAGCTGAGGAAGCAGAGGTCGGAGCCAGCGCTCGTCCATCACCTTGGAGAGGTGTTCTCACACTGCCACCACCTGCTCCGGCTACCTTGGCAATCTGCTGTGGCCATTTCCCTGGGGGAAACAACACCTGTTTGCTGCCTCTGGGCTGCAGCAACTTCCCGTGACTCGATTTCCTCTCTGGCCCACCCTGGGCTGGGGGAGAGCTTACATCTTCCTTCTCCGCTTGGGCTTTGAGGCTGATTTTCTGAGTCCAGCAACGAAAAGGACCAAAAGCAAGGACTGCCCATCCGAGCATGATGTCGATGACTTCTAGCAGTGCAGGGTTCTTCATTTAAAGCAAAGGAAGCTGGGAATGGTGTGGGATCAGGCCAGCACTCCTGGATCCCATGATGGGAGGACAACCCCTGAGCTACCCCTAGCCAGGGACACTTGTCCCCAATCTGGTGGCCAGCTGCGCTTGAAGTGAAAGCTGAAGGTCTTTGTCCCAGCACCCGGGTGGTGGTGACATGTCCATGGCACAGAGCAAGGGTTCAGGTTCAGGTGGTTCTTGGCTCTGAGTTGCTGACCCCAGTGGGGCATGGGGTGTCGTTCAAGGCTTTATTTGGGGGAGTGGAATTTGCCCTGGTCCCGCAATGGGTGCAGAAGCAGTCGCGGGAAGGAGAGGTGCAGGAAAGAGACCTCCTGCTCCACCAGTGAGTTGTGAGGGTGCTGCTGGGTGACCCCACATGAGCATTTTGGCCAGGAGGGTGTTTGCTGGTGGAGGAGAGCATAGCTGCAGGCACCGGCAAAGAGACGGGGAACAAGACCCTGCGGAGCAGCACCAGCGTTTCCAAGCAATCAGGGCTCATCGTCGCATGATATTTTAAGTGGCAGAAAAGAAAATAAAACAGACAAGGGAGGGTGGGAGAGACAATGTGCTGGAGGGAGCGGAGGGGCTGGCCCCCTTCCCTCCCACGCCGCCCCCCGGCTTCGGGGGACTGGGGGGGCTGGGGCGATGCTGGC
>NW_010389570.1:19096-21152 GCF_000710305.1 Buceros rhinoceros silvestris
GGCTGCCCCCCTTCCCCCCCACGCAGCCCCACGGCTTCGGGGAACTGGGTGGTCTGGGGTGATGCTGGTGAGGGGCCTGGGCATGGAGATTTTCACAGGCTGGGTTTCGAAGAGGAGCACGACATCTTCCATGACAGGCTCAAACGTGACTCAACGTCACCTACTTTCCACCACGACAAGTTCTGCCACTTCATCTTCTCAGCATAAATCTGGGGCTTGGAGTGCTTGAAACACGGCTGTGGAGGGGGGCTAAGAGGAGGAGGCCATGATGATGAGGAGGATGGGCTCCTTCCTCCTTCACTCTCCTCTCGAGCTGTCCCTGAAGGTGCCTCCACCCTGCGGAAGGGAGCACCGAGAGCCCTGCAAAGCCACTCTTTCATTAACTGAATATTCAATTTTCAAAATAACCTTGAGGAACTAAATGAAGAGGCTGGGAAGAGATAGCTAATTGTCAGCTGCACCTGCTCGGCACACAACCACAAAAATGCTGCTTCTAGCTTCCTTCCAGCCCACTCACACTATTTATTTATATTTTTTTTTTCCCTGAGCCATTACGTCAATGCAGAGGGCACGGCAGCCTTGCAGGGCACGAGAAGCATGCCGAGCCCCAGCATGTGGGGTGTGACAGGGGCTGTACAAGCTGGCAAGTGGATGCCTGGCCCTGGGCGATGCTTTTTGCAGGGCTCAGAGAGCGGGGTGGGATGTGCATGGGGATATGGCCCCATGAGGGGTGCAGGCAGTGGTACCTCTGGGTGCTGCATCTCAAGGTGGCCACGGAGCTGGTGGCTGCCAGGTTTGGATCACCCCAGCCTGTGCTGTCTCCTTGCAATGGGCTGCACGGGCTGGCAGCCACCAGGGCACCCTGCACCCGTGCACATGTCCCCATGCCACAGGCCAGGTTCTGCAGCCAGCATCACTGGGACGAATCTGGGAATCTGTGCCTTCACTTGACACCGCTCCATGACTGCTCATGGAGCCGAAGCTGGCTTCTCCCCTCTTCCTTTTGGCAACTCCCGGCACCAGAGCTGCATCACGTGCCTGCTCTCACCCTGGAAAAGCCCCAGCACCCCTCTGTGCCAGCAGCCCCATCCATGGGGCATTTTACCCAGCTCTTCCCAGGGTGCTGAGTCCCCAGCCCAGGCATCACAGGGCAGAGGGTGTCCTGCACCCAGGAGCCGCGGTGCAGGCGGGAGCATGGGACACTTCTGCAGCTAGTGCATCACTGTCTGCACAGCTGAGGGGCAGGTAGGGCTCTGCTCCTACCCTGGCAGGGAGCACCCTGCAGGAAGGGACCTCGCCACGGGCACAGCTGGGTTGGGCCATATGCTGCTTTTCACCAGCACTCACAGGGCAGAGGGTGTCCTGCACCCAGGAGCCGCGGTGCAGGCGGGAGCATGGGACACTTCTGCAGCTAGTGCATCACTGTCTGCACAGCTGAGGGGCAGGTAGGGCTCTGCTCCTACCCTGGCAGGGAGCACCCTGCAGGAAGGGACCTCGCCACGGGCACAGCTGGGTTGGGCCATATGCTGCTTTTCACCAGCACTGGCCGAGCCCATCTCTCCCAATCGCTGGCTGCCTCCACACTTGGCTGCATTAATAATCAGCCGGCTGATGGGGAAGGATTTACCAGCTGTTTTTCATGACTCCATTGGCCTCAGATAAATCAGGGAGGGGGTGTCTCAGGGCGTTTGCCAGGGGCCTGATGGATGGTGCCGAGCGAACGGATCGCTCACACACTGACACTTACAGACTCTGTCAGGTTGGTAGAGAGTGCAGGATTAATGGCCCCAATCAAGCGGGAAGGAATCGCTGGGGTGGTACCCAGCCCACCCCCCGCCGCAGCATCGTGGCTGCCCTGGCTGTGCTCCGCATAGGGGCTGCCAACGGGGCCCCCTCTCCTTGCCAAGTGTCCCCACCGGCCGGGCTGGTGTGGGCAGCTCCCCCAGCCCCGGCTGTGGGATGGAGATTAGCGCTAAAGAGCTGAGCACACACAATATTTCCAAAGCAATTGCAAGCGAAGCAGGGAGCAGCTGTGGGCTGAGCAGCCTTCCTCCCT
>NW_010389570.1:21283-21512 GCF_000710305.1 Buceros rhinoceros silvestris
CGTGCTGTGGGCGGAGCAGCCTTCCTCCCTCAATACGGGCAACATCTGGACACAGCAGCTGTGCCGGCAAGCGAAACCTGTTCGGGGCGAGGGGGAAGGGTGTGGGACCCCGTCGCTCAGCATGGCGTGTGCTGCTGGGCTGGTGATGAGAATCCTGCCTCTGGCTCTGATCTCTGCTCACAGGCTGATTCTCCGGAGGCAGCACCACCTCCTTGCGCTGGAGGCTGGA
>NW_010389571.1:0-364 GCF_000710305.1 Buceros rhinoceros silvestris
GTCCCTCCCGGTGCGGCGCCCGGCGCCCGTGCTCGGTCTCTGCGCGGTGTTCGGTTTGCCCGTGGAGTTCCTCTCTCTGGAGTTTGACGTGCAGGCTGCTTGCTGGCACCGGTTGGTGCTGCGCTTCACTGGTACGCGGCGGGCTGAGAAGATACAGATGGGGTGGCCGTCCAGAACCGCGAACAGCCCATTGAAATGTTGGATTTGTTTCTTCTTTCAACTCTGTGATTGCAGAGCCCGTTTATTTGAGGCCCAGCTTGTGCGTTAGGGAGCGTGAGGGTTGTGGAGGAGCCCTCCTGGGTCGCGCTGATTCCTGACATAGGCGAACAGTGTGGGCTGGGGTGTTCGTGCTGCATCGGCGGGC
>NW_010389571.1:458-7759 GCF_000710305.1 Buceros rhinoceros silvestris
GAGGACAGTATTGACGTGATGGGACGAGAAGGCACAGAGCTTCAGCACAATAAATACTTGTATCTGCAGCAGGTGAGAAGCAGGGGATGTGACAGCCCAGGAAGTGACAACTGCGTTTACTGCTGCTGGGGTGTGAGATACCTCTGTGGCCTCCACAGGGCTGGATCGTTGTGATTTGTAAGAAATTCATGGAACTACATCTACTTTTATGTAATGTGTGTCTACACATACATGGAAATCAACAGCAGATTTCCTCGTTGCTGTGACATGTTCCCTCCGACGTGTTCCCTCCTCTGATTATTGCAATTTGTTTCTCCTGAAATTTCTGTAAGGCATGACAAGGCACCAAAGTTCTGGTGAGTGGCACAAAGGGCTCCTTTGCATATTAAAGACTTTGTATTGTCACTTGACTAAATTTGGGAAAACATCTACCACTGTGAGTGTCATTAGCGAGAGATGAATACCAGTGCTCATTACTGGGGTGCTGTGACAAAGGGGTGGAGGAAGGACTGGAAAGTGGAAGTGTGCTTTTTTCCTAAGCCTTGTCGAGGCTCATTTTCCTTCTCTCCATCTCTAGCAGTCTCAATCCCTTGATAATAAATGCAGCTCGCATATGAACAACCCCCCGGACTGATTTCTTTCCACTGGAAGAAGTGATTTAAAAGAAGACGAAAAAGACATTGAATGTGTTCATTATTGATAATCTTAAAGATTTACTGTGAGCTTTCAGAAAAGCTGCTGCCTTAAAGCAAACTGCTTTTATCTCCTTTTTGTTTGCTTAGTTGGCTTTTGTGGGTTTTCTGGTTTTTTTTTTTTTTTTTTTTTTTTTTGAGGGGAAATTTGCCAGCCCCCGCCAGCAGCGGGAGAGCTCAGTGGGAGCTACATGCTTTTTTTTTTTTTTTTTTGTTCAGAAGCTCATGTAGGTAGAAGCTTGAATGTTTCATTAATTTTTTTTTTTGAGGGGAAATTTGCCAGCCCCCGCCAGCAGCGGGAGAGCTCAGTGGGAGCTACATGAGGATGTGCAGAGGAGTGCGGGGACCTGGCTTTAGGTGCCCTTGGCTGCTCACGGCAGTTGGCTTTGCCCGTGCTGGGGAGCAGTGTGGAGTCACCAGCACAGCAGCCGTGTGTCCTGGTCTCTGGGCAAGACCTGGGCTCCTACCTGTAGGCAGCAGCTTTCTTTAAATCATTCTGAATTACAACATAATGGTAAATATTTAGTAAACAACAAAAATGCCTTAGCAAAATAATGAAGAAATCTGCTCAGCAACTGTAACTGCTTCTAGTCTGGTCTTTCTGACCTCACATGGCAGAGCCTGATCTCTGTTCTTGCCTTCCCCTGTACCATTTCGGAGTACCTGTCTTGGGCTTAGGGTTAAAATGTTCATGTGGTACATAATTGTGTGAAGAGTGAAAGGAGCCAGGAGGAAATGGGAGAGAGAGAGGAAGCTTAAATCAGATGAGTTCCCGCCTGCTCCTTAGTACTAGCTCAAGGAAAGATGTCGACAAGGTAATTATCACAGCGGTTTGTGTTTTGCTGCTTCCAGCTTTTTCCTGGAGGGAACAGGAGCAGTTGGTGTGGTGCAAGAGCTGGGACGGCAGATGGGAGTCAGGCACACTGACTGAGCCAAAACCTGGAAAACCAGGAGAATGAGAATCCGTACTAAAAGTCCCAAGAACAGTGAATTTCTCCATTGGATTGTGACCTTTCTCAGGATTCGTCAAAGGGCGGAGGCGGTCACCCTGTGCTCAGAGTCATTAGGTATTGGTGACGTTTAAAATACAAGATGTCAAGCCAGGAGGTGTGGACCAGCTGTGCTCATTCACCTCTTTGCCCTTCAGTCTCCAGAAGTTCCAGAATCTCTAATTAAAGCCTAAAATAGCTTCCGGAAGGAGCAGATGGCATTAGGAATCAGGAGCTGTGAATGAGCTGCCACGGGGTATGAACTCATTTCACCCGTGTTGCCTCTTGATGGGCCCTGTGAGAGCACGGTGCTGTCCGAAACTGTGTCTTCTCAGAAGGTCTCTGCCAAAGCCAGATGAGGAGGTGGTAGAGATATTACCATGGGGGGAGTGGGTAGGTCACAAGCTGCAGCTCGGTTCTGTGCAAAGCATCCTTGTTATTTCAGAGTAATTAGATTTCCTATATGGGTGACTGTTGGGAAGTGGAGAGCACTGACCCAAAGGACCATGAAATTGGAGAGAAGCAGCAGGAGCTCAGTAGCTTGAAAAATCAGACCTCCAGTAGAAGCTAGTTCACCTTTTTCTCCTTAGTCTGGAGAGAATCACTTCTGATCTTGAGAAGATTTGTAAAAAAAAAAAAAAGTGCAAACTCTGGAATTTAAATCCAAAATAAAAAGGGAGGGTCCAAACCATTGCGTGGGGTGCAGAGAACAAGGATAACCTGCAAATACCTTTGCTAAGATGAGTGGCACAGGTGGATAGAGCAGGAGTAACTTTGCTGTCGGCCTGTCCTCTTCCCCTCTTCATGCTCTCCTTTGGCGGCATGCATTCGTTCCTCACTAATAAGGCGCAGGGTCAGGGGAGGAAGGGGCAGTGGTATGGCTCTCTGGCACAGAAGGCGTAACTGGCTGGTTGGACTCGGAGGCATTTGGGGGCCCAGTGGCTGAGAAGGTTTGGCAGGGTTCAAAGTGAAAAAGGTGGGTGGTGTTTACCATGACACTGATGGGGAAATAGAGGAATCTGCGGTATTTTCTTGTCAGATTTAGTGCACTATTTCTTTGTACCCAAGTCCCTCTGGCTTGGGGTTTTTCTGTAGTAAGGGGAACTTACTGGACAGGTGTGAATTTTTTGACGTTATGGAGCAAAAGCAGAACTGAATGGATTTGTCTTTTTTCTCAGAGTAGCTGGAATCAGCCAGGTAACTGGTGCAGGAGCTGGTCAATTGTGCGCTCTTTTTCGCCGTTTCCTGGAGTGCCTCTGCCTTCCCCATCGTGGTATTTGCTTCTGAAGCAAGAGATATTTCCTAGAGGTCTCGGAGCATGTGTAGCTGTACTTCATCCCCATAGTTAATTCAACAAAGACTACTGGAACACAGAGTATCAGAAAACATTTTCTCTGTGTTGAGAAAGCAAAACCATATGCTCAAACCCTGTCATCAGTTCAGAGGCGTTTAATAACCTCATACTTCACCAATCAGAATAATTAAACAGGCTCATTATTTTAAATATTCATTGCGTCCAGATTCCATGTTTGGCTTTCTTGGTCAATTTGGTTCTTGCTAATCTGGGGGAAGGAAAGAATGTTCTCTAGTGCTTAATTTGCATTAAAAACACTATAATTTGTAAGTAAATTGGAAAGCTTTTAAGTGAAGAGGGAACATCAGTGACTTGACAGTCAAATCTCTCCTTTGTTTTTCAAGCATAATGTTCCAGAAAAATGTTCTTCCTTTCTTGGAATTACAGGCAGTAAGAATGAAGCCTTGTAATTGTTCATTAATCTGTGGTTATTGTCAGAAGAAAACACCAGCAAAGAAAACCAAACCCAAAGCAGGCAGTATCTTGCCTGTGATAACTTTAAAAATTTAAAATCCATTTTCAAGTAAAGTTACTTATGGGGGTAAATTATCACTAGAAGAGCTGTCGCTGGTCTGTGTGGTGGAGGCGGGGGAGATGGGAGGAGGGTGCTGCTGCCCTGGAGTGCGCAGTCAGAGCTCTCCCCACCAGTCCAGCCCATCAGCCTCATTTCTGGGGTCCCATTTTGTTTGTGTTTTTTGTTTTCCACCACTCCCAATTAAGTACACCCATAAAAGTCACACTCCTTCGATTGGAAGCTGCTGCTGGCGTATGTTATCTGTGGCTGTTGAACACACACTTGATCTGGAGGGCAAACACAGAGCTGTCAAGGATTTGATTGTCTTTCTCAGCTGCTTGAGGAGTGTTCGACCCTATTGTTTTCGATGATGCACCTCAATTAGGTCTTGAAAATGAAATGGGTAGTACATGCTCTCTGAAATTGGAGGAGCTGTGGTCAATTCCTCAGAGAACTGAGCTGCTTGATTTAGGCTGGAGGATGATGTGGCTCCACCAGGGAGTCACCAGTCACAATAATTACATTGCTGTCTTCTCATAATATGATTTATTTAGATGTTGCCGTATGAATTAATTCTCTCTAATTGCTGCTCTTCTCACTGTAAATCAAGGTTTCTTGCCTTCTGGAGAGTAGTGAACATGATCCTACACTGAAGTAATTAGTCCAATTAGAAAGAAGAGCAGATGTGGAAAACCAATTACTTTCAGGAATGTCTGCTCCTGTGTAGTCCAAATGCTATTCAATCAAAATGTAATAGTAGTTTAATAAAACATCGTTTTGTTTGTAAACTCTACCCAGTGTTAAGACTATACCTGCTCTTTTGGAGAAGCCACTGTGGGCTGGCTTTGTGGCTGGTGAGCTCTGGAGCTTTCTAACAGAGGTGGAAAGGGGTTTGTATGGTCGCACCCCCCATTTGGGATGGCGAGTCCCACCACAGGCTTTACTTGTGGCTAAAAGTCATCAGAGATGACACCTGAAGTGTGTGGCACTACCCAGCCTGCATGTGCTTCCTGGGGATGTGGCAATGCTCGCTGTTCTCCTGTCATCTGGGACCCGGGCCCAAACTGGTCAGCAAATGCCCATCAGCATCCAGATCATGTCCTGCCCCCAATCATGTAAGAGTAGCTGACAAAAAGGAAGCGCAAGAACAATAGTTGTTTTGCTGGTGATGTGAGGGCCCGCAGTCCCTGCAAGAGCAGGCTGGAAAGCTTTCTGTGCAAATGGTGTGCATGGTGCAAGTCGGACTTGCCTGACTGTTATCAGTGGGGTTGCAGTGATTGATGTAGGTGGAGAATTTAAATCTCTGAAGCTTGAAGTACTTCACAAAACTGAACTAAGTCTAGAGGAGGAGAAGTACAGGTACCAGGGTGAGAGGCAGCATGGTGTCCAGCAGAGACTTGAAAGGAGATTGAGAGCTGGCAGCAGCCTTGCAGGAATTTGGGGATGAATCGTGCTGCTCAGCTGAATCTCTGAGAGTCTGAACTTGAAAAGGTGTTGAGGAGCAGGAGGAAAAGGGAAGGCACGCGAAATCCTAATGCGTCGCAGAACTGAAGATGTGAGCAAAGCCTGGTCTTGTCTGTGCAGCATTTGCCAGCACCCAGTGATGAACTGGCTCTTCCTAGCAGCAGCTCTGTGTGTGGCTGGGCCGTTGGCCTCCCTCTCCTGCTCTCCTTTTGCGTTGGAGTTCTGCAGTCTTTATCTGCAGAGAAAGCAGGGATTTTTCAGATGTACAAGCAGCAGCATGGTTTGCCCAGTCTCTTCCACTCAGGGTGGTTATCAAATCCAGCATCTGTGCCCAGCCTGAAGTGGCGTTTGAGGTTACCTGCTTATTTCTGAGAGTGGCCACCAGCTTGCAGCCAGCGCTTGCCGCTGTGTTTCATCAGAGCAATTCTGCGCAGTTTTAGTCTAAAATATTTCCATTAGGCAGGGGCTTTTTTAGTTGGAAGAGGTGTTTCCTGTGCCCAGTGTGCCTCTCCCAGTTTGGAAACAGGATTTATTTTACAAAGGGTGTTTAGTGTACAGAAGTAATCGATAAAACATCAGGTGTGGGAAATGGAGGGAGGCAAATGCTCAGCACTTTTCCCTGTAATTAATTTCTCAGAGTGGTGGCTGTCACAGCCCCACGCCAGCAGAGGCACGACCAGGGAGCAGAGCAAACACAGCCTGTCTATCTGCAGTGTGAGCCAAACAAAATCCATATGGCCTCTTTGGGGTTTGTTTTTAAGCTCTTCATTAAAATACCTGCAGAGGAGTGTTGCATTGGAAGTTCACCCATCTATTTTCTTCTATCTACTGCATGGAAGACAAGTATTCTCATAATTGGGCCATTAAAGGAGGTGTTGAAATGTTACTAATTGTCAAAGGCAATTAAGTGTAGCAACATGTCACAGGTAAATTAACGAGACTCCAGGTGTTTTGTGCAAATTGCATTTTGTGGGTGTAAAACAATTCCCATCCTCTCTGTTGTCTGTACCGTTGTGGTGTGCTCTGGTTTTGGTTTTTTTAGAGGAACGCAGCTATGCATCAGCACCCGAGCTGGTGGTATTTATAGGGTCTATGACACACTATGTACTGTGTAACCCTGACTTCAGAGATGATTGAGATCCATAGCTACTGTTTTCTGGAAGAGGTTCTAGGCTGTTTACAGGCTTGCTCTGGTCCAGCGGAATCAGAGATGGTGACAGTTCCTGTGATGTTCCAGACTAGGAGGGAGATCCCATTATTGGGGCAGTAACCTGTAACCAGTGTTCCAACAAGTTCACTTTTCTCTCTCTCCACATCTTTGGCAGTCCTTAATGTGCAGAAGTTTTGGTGCCTCTTTACCACGGCCTTGAATGAGACGTGTGAGCAGCTGCTGCATGTGCCTGGGCATGGATAGTGGGTTCGGAGGCAGGAAACCAGGTTGCCAATGCCACTGCAGCCTCTGTGCTGCACTTTGCAGTAGTCATCCCTTTCTTTTCATCCCACTTGCTATCACTCAGCTTCCCTGCAATCCTCTCATTGCAATGCCTTGTTGCAGCGCAGGGCTGTGGGGTGACCCTCAAACTCCCTGGGGAGTGCTGCTGTAAGAAGAGGGTTATCTTCAGTCATCCTTCCGTTGGTCTCTAGGCCAGAGCTTGGCTCTGGTTCTGCCACAGACCACTGACCAGGAAATCTTCCAGATACCCACAAAAGAATTACAGGTTGGTCAGTCTCCATGCTCAAATCCTTGACAGGAATAATAAAGCCACTGCTTCGAAACGTGGTGAGGATAAATGCACTGATGCTGTTGTGATTTCCGCAAGGGTCCGCGTGCAGCAGTAGTGGAAGTATCTAATACCCTGCAGCCTCTCATTTTTATTCGCTAGCACATCTGGTTAATAACAAGATTTTGTAAATGTGACTTTATTGGTAACAATATTGTGAGTAAAAATGCACGCAGCCATTTAGTTGCGCATCATATGCGCTATGTATCCAAGCAATTGTCACATGGGTTTAAGTTTTGTGTTCACTAAGATACTGGTTTGTCTGTTGAGTGATAATCCCCGGGTTCCTGCAGACACCTCGTACTGCAGACAGTAGGAATGCTGTTGTCTTTGCTCCATGCAGAGCTGTTTTCAGGAAGACCCGATCCCAGGTCACTGCTGAGAATATCCAGAGTTCTAACCTTTTACCGAATAGAATGGGTTTTATTTCTGGTTACAACTTTAACATTGCAAATCTGGAGTTACTGAATTGAGGGTGGGCAGCCGGTGTATAGCTCCTGCCCAAGC
>NW_010389571.1:7832-15335 GCF_000710305.1 Buceros rhinoceros silvestris
GCCAAAGCCGATGGCATACGGCCCTGCCCCTGCAGCTCACAGCGCTGGAGATCCGAGGAGAGACCACAAAAGGGTGGGACTGTCACATGGTCCCATAATTATCCCTCTTTGTTTCTTTTCTGCTCTCGATGTATTAGCTGCCCTCCCTGCAAAGAGATTTGTGATTGTGTGTATGTGCACACGCGTGTTTGAGGGCGGTTGAAACCCTAATTGTATATTATTAAAATATTATGATTTTTCCCTTTCCAAGCTGGAGCAATACGCAGCACCTCCCTGCTGCCTTGTGCAGCTGCCTTTGACTGGCACTTGCAAGGTTGTCCTCCAGGTGCTGCATCAGAAATCTTTTGACACAGTGTCAGTAATTAAGTGTACAATTATGAGAATGTCTGCAATTAAGTTCAATCAGTCAGTCAATCAAATGTACATTTGTAAAGGGTTTCTAAAGAGCCCCTTTTCCAAGCCTCTCCTCTGCTTCAGAGCTCGGCAAAGTTAACACCACACACGAGGAAACGTTTATTTGAAGCAACCCACAGGGCTGTGGGGGTTGTATCGAGGGGATGTTTGAGGCCTGGCTGTACACTGAATAAAAACTGACTTTAGGTAAGGAATTCAGGCACAACACTGAAATGGAACTATGAAAATGGTTGAAAACTTGCAGCTTTTCTAGCTGTCTGTCTCCCTGGTCGCTCAGCTCAAGAGTAGTATTCCTCATCCTCCTCCCTATGGGAAAGAATCAAGACGGACGGATACTTTTGCTGGTGGAAGCTCACCTGGTTTCCTGCCATCTGGGCATCTCATGCCGGTTTTAGTTTTTGGAGGGCAGCTGGAGAGTCTGTGCCCTTGCTGCTTTTGTGCTGCCCAGTAAATCAATCCTGAATGAAAGCCCTGCCCTGCTCAGGGTAGGTATTTGAGGTAGTTTTTCCTAGACTGTACCAGTTCCAGCCCATACAATGCCTGAGGGTTTTTTAGTGCCCCTCAATACAGCACATGACTCTCACAGGCAGAGGCTTGGACTGTGGTTTCGGTGCCAAGTCCCTTCCTGGAAGTGGAGCAGCTCACAGGTTGCAAAGCACATGGTGAAAGCCACCAGTGTGAAAGTGTTTGTCTGTGGCTCGTGTGTCTCTGCAATGGCAGTCCAAGAAAAATGCTGTCTTTGAGGTCAGCATTGGCTCCAGTGACTGCTGTTCTTGCTCATGTATGCTTTTTCAGCAAGAGGGGTCTTGACAGACCCAGCTACCGCATTGGTCTGGTTTACATTCTGTGAAGTCCATACTGAGGCTGTTGGTAACCAACACTTCAGATAAATATGCCCCAAATCAACCCCCTTCAGTGGAGTTCACCAGTTCCCCCTTACCGAGTTGCAGTGATAAACACTATTCAGGACTTGCGGCTCACAAATAGCAGCGGGGAAGGGCACCAGGTTTTAAGTTTTTCTGTTCAAGTAGACTTTGTGTCCCGCATATGGTGTGGGGTGGCTGCAGCTGGCGAAGGGCTGTGTTTTTTCTGTATGTACCTGGTGTTAATAAAGCCCCTTTGATAAGTAAAGGTTTAACACACGTTTTTTTCCTGTCTCTGGTGCCACATCGGTGTGGGTTCCTTTGGTAAGGAGCTTGCATTTACAGAGCACCCGTCGCCTCCTAAAGGGGTCTTGCAAACTGTGTGGGGTATTGGGAGAGACTGGTCCATTACTAAATAATATATGAGTTGTCGTGCTGTAAATTTTCCCTAGCGTGTCATTAATACCCAGCTGTATTTCTTTCTTCATCCCCAGAGCTCACAGGGCCCTACAGACAAAGGCCTTGTCCACACGGGAAGCTGAAGGACTTCTCCAGTGGAAGCCTTCCTGGAAGGACTTCTCGAGGAAGGACGAGAAGCTGGAGAGTGCAGTATCGTGCTTCAGTGGCTCTTCAGCAGAATGAAGCAGTTTGCCCTCACGCAGCCCTCTGTACCTGTTGGTGCTCAGGCAGTGGGAAGGTAGGTACCCTTACTGCCCTTAACTGCTGAGGAAGCAAACTGGAGCATTTTTTATCGGCTTAGTCTTGACATAAGATCCTAGCCCTCTGGCACTTTCCCTCTTTGTCCCACTGAAAAGCTAACGGGGAAGAAACCCAGTTTATTGCCAGTGTTCTTGTCACCCTCCTCCATTAATCACCATCAGAACTCCTAAGGAATGACTCACTAAGGTCTCAGTTGTTCTGGGATGTCCCAAGGAAAAATACTTCAGTAGATATCAGGAGCTCTTTTTGGTTGTAATGTATTTCAGGGTACCTACTGAGATGGAGTACTAGATGGATGAGACGGTATAGAAAACTGAAACAGTACAGGGTTGGCTAGATGTCGGTTTGAAAAGACATTGTGGTCCTGTTATTGTAATGATTTAATTTGAAATCGAAAGTAATGTTAATGATAAGGAGGGAAATCAGTTTTTGTAAGATACCCAACACACGGCGTGTGTTTAAGCTTAAGAATGAACCTACAGAGAAATGTCAGAAGATTTGACAGCTTGCACTGGTGGCCGGAAGAGCTCGGCACTGGTGTACGTGGAAGCTGGCTGTTGGCATTCCGCGGAACAAAGCCCTCGGTGGGCTGCGGTTGTAAGAAAAGCCATCGGCAAGAGGTTTTTGAATGCTTTTAAAGTCAGTCACATAAAAGCGGAAGGGGGAAAGAGGGATTAGGCAGGCAGCTGAGAAATAATACAGGACAATAAATTCTTGAACTCTGGTACTAAATCTATCAAAGCAAATAATGGGGCCTGATGGTGGTAGGACATTATTTGTGTTTTTGTTTTAAATTTGCCAGACCTCATTTTTTTGGGACATTTGTCTGAGGAAGGTGAGGACTTTGAAAAGGCAATTACAGTTGGTGAATGATTAGTGTTAGATGTGACACTTTTATGCATCAAATATGTTTAACTGCATTAACCTTTGAGGAATTTACATTCACACCTTCAAAGATCTATCTCGTGTTCAGCCTGAAAAATCGAAATCCTCCCTCAACTTAAACCTTATTTACATTCATTTTATTACAGAATAAATGGGTCTAAAATTTTAATGGAGTTTTGCCAGATTCTGAAGGCAGTGTGGCAGGAGAGTTGGAAGGAAACAGGCATTGCTGGTGAGTCTTTAGAGAAGGATCCTCAAGGGAATGAGGAGTGGTGTGTGTGCACTGAAACAAGGTTACATCCTGTTTCCTTTGCTGGATGCACCATCCTACAGGGAAGATGGCTGAAAGCAATGAGGTTATACATCTAATTTATCCACATTAGGGTTTAATTTCCTGCTAATAAGGTATTTAAGCCTTCCAGAAAGCAGCTTGTGGTCTTTGTAGGCTATTTAATTTTTACATGTTATGCAGAAAGGAAGTACAGTCTCAGAACGGGTTCTAACTGGAGACTCAGGTTATTACTCAGGGTATTAAAATGCTTCTTGTTCTCCTCCTCTCCATTTCCCAACATGCTCGATCTCTGTTTGGATGCCTGGAGTATCCAAATTTCCATGCAGTTTCCCTTTTGTGTCAGTGGGAAGCAGATTCTCTTGGTGCTGATTCATCTCCATGCCTCTTGTGCTTCACTCCACTGAAATCTGGTTAGGTATGAGACAGACTCCGGTGGAATGAAGGACAACAGAACCCATGGATCATCCTTATTTCACTGGGAAAACGCAGGCGAGTTTATGGCATGTTAACGTACCTTTTGGGGAAGCGCAGCTGGTACACCTGCCATGTTCGAATCGTGGGCAAGAGGCATGAAACTACAGTCGGTGCTTCTGGGGATGCTCTGGGCTGAAACTTCGAGTTGCTCCCTTGCCCTCCCGCCCTGCACCCTCCCTGTTTTTCATTCATGTTAGTTTTGGGCTGTATGACATACCCAGGTACACTTTCTAATGTTAACTGTGGGAACAGCTTAGCAAAGGATAGGGCAATTCTCCATCTTTTGAAGAGCTTAAACTACCCGGAGCTTCTCCAAATTAAAAGCTTAAAGGTTTGAGCTGTTACAGATTTCAGAAGGGAGATCCAACAAGATGGTCACCGTGGTCCCTTCTGGTCTTAAACCTCCGAATCTGCAAAATCCAAAGAATGCCAGAAGGCAATTTTCTTCTACTGCTGATTCTTTTTAACGACCTTTGGCAATAATGAGAACGTGTGAAGCTGCTACTTCCCTTTAGCCTAGATGGGGGAGAGATAATCTTACTTGGTCACAGTCCCCCTGATCGGGTAATTGGAGCCTGCCTGCTTCAGGCATCTGTAAAGCATGGGCAGAGCTGAGCAAGGCACGTGGTGCTTGCCAGATGTGGCACTGCCAGCTGCCTCTGCTCATGCACACACCTTACTGCATCTCTAAAATGGATTGTGAGTATTATGGGATTGCCCCAAGGTGCTGTGAAGATTCAAATAGTTAAGCTGAGCACTGTAGCCTCTGGAAGAGAGCCTCTGATCTGTGAAAGAGACAAAAATAAAGAAAACTGAGACTGTTAGAAATAGTCTGCTTCCAGAATGACCCCAGCCCATCCCTGCATCTGTGCAGTAAAGATGCTTCTCAGATCCCTGCAAAGGAATCTGATTACAGATTGAAGTATGTACTCTGTTGAGAGATGTTCTGGTTTTACCCGTAGAATGAATACTGAAGTCTGCATGTAATGCATGTACTTAGCATTACATGTTGCTTCTCACGTAAAGAATTGGAAACACTAAAAATATATATCCTGAAATACACAAGTGAAAGTCCACCATATCCCAGCAAGGAATGGCAAATGTTTCTGATTTGGGTGGCTTTATTTCACAGGGACATGAAGCCAAGTGCAGGGACCTAGGCCCCAGCTCCTGCCTCCTTGGTACCCGGGAAGACTGGGACTTCCAGGGTGCCTAGAAATGAAGGAACGAAATTGAGTAGCAACATGTTTTGGCCTCTCTACCATGCTCTTGGATAACTTCATGTTTGAACTTTTAATGTGCCTGTACTTTGCAGCTTGGGAAAAGATAGTTGAGATGCAAAAGCTTGACTTGAAGATGAACTGAAAAACTTGCCTTTGCTTAAAAAAAAAAAAAAAAAACAAAAAAACAAAAAAACAAAAAACCAACCCAACCCACAAAAGCTCCCACTGTGGAGGTGCTGACAGAGGATTTAAAAGATCAAATAGCTTAGGGTGTTTCTTGCTCGCTCTTGCTTTTAAACATAAACCTGCTGCCTGTTGCTGCACTGAAGCCTCTCCCTTGGCTTTGTCAAGACATGTTAAAAGCTTTGGGTAAGTCCTGAGAAAGGGTGGCTTCGGCAGGAGCTCATCGACTGGAATTCCTCTGTGCAATCCTGGCTTATTTGAGATGTCTTTTATCAGGCAAGTTACAACTGGCTTTAGCACCACAAATGCCTAATGCACCCCTTCCAGCTATTAACCGCTTTGTGCCTGGAGTTCTCCAAGCTGGTATGCCCAGGAGAGGGAATTCACAGCTGCAAGGCTGCCTCTGGCCTCTCCTTCCTTTAGGAACAGCTCAGGTGAAGGAAAGGTGCTTATCAACAAAATCGTACGTTAAAACAATGGCAATCAAAACTTGAAATACAAGCTCCGAGGATCCACCCCCAACTGCTAACTACCCCTCGGTCTTGAACAACCAATTTAAAGTAAATTAAAGGTTACCAGTATGGAGTCGTTCGGGTTTTCCCCCAACCTTTTAATGAGATACCACTTGGTTTTTTGCTTCTTCCTGAGGAGAAGTCTTGCGAGCTGGGCTGTGTTTAATGCACCTGCTTGAGCAGCAGCAAAGATCTGCTGCATCCTCAGAAGTAGCAAACCTTTAACTAAAGGTCAGGTAAAATTGTGCTGGACTTCTCTGAACTTTAAAGTGAGCAAATATTTCTACGTTTGTCTGTAGGGGACTAAGAGAGAAAAGTAGATGCTCTGAGCCAAAGCTCATTGCGTTTCTTAAATTAATGGACTTTTCATTAAGCCTGGTGATTGCAAGCCCTTAATTTTCAGTGCAGTGCCCTGTGTGCTCTCAGTGTCAGGAGCTCATAATCCTGGTTAGAAAGTTAGAGAATTGTTTTCACAGCTCGTATTTAAAATTAAGCCTAAGTGAAAACTCTCGGAAGCTTAGATCTGACACCATGACTTTGAGGCAGTGCAGTGCGTCTCTGCAAGCCCTACCTGTGCCAGCGGTTATGTCTGGAAGCGACCTTCTCCTGGGCCTTTTTTAGGAAATCTTCTGCTCAAAACATGTTCCACTGTTCATTCAGCAGTTTCCATTTTTTCAGCCTTACTCCGGTATCACCCTCCCACTTCTCCAAAGCCTTTGCTTGAAATTGGTTTTTAAGGGGAAAACAGCTCTGCATTTCTCATGATTTTGAGCAAGCTTTCCAGCATGGTATAAGTTAAATTTGTGGTTGGCTTTACCACCATACATTGCTCTTGAAGAGGAGCCTGACTTTAATGCAGCAGCTGAAGTCACAAAGCTCATGATTGTGTGTTTTACCAGTGAGTGGGGAGGCCCGTGGACTCTTCTCTCTTGCCAACGTAAACTGCGGCATCCACAGATTGGACGGAAAAAGCAACCCGAGCCCACTGGCAACTCTGATCCCGGAGATTAGCTCTGCCCAATTCTCCTGCACTGCGGTGTCGCCAGAGCCACACAGCGATACAGGGCTCTTGGATTTCAGAGCTCTTAGCAAACTTGTCAAACCAATGCAAGGGAAAACATCCTCCATTAGGAAAAATAGCAAATACAACTACTTTGATAAATACGTCACTTTTTCATGAGAGCTCTGGATAGGTAAGAAAACCTTTTTCAAGCGATTTGCATCTAAAATTGAGAGAAGAATCAACTGGTTGAAACTGAGCTACCATGCGTAAGAATTTAGCTTAGATCTGGCACTGACTGCACTAGTGGGAATCCAGAGCAACTCCCCAGGTTCCCTCTGGACCACCTTGCTCTCCCAGGCCGGCAATAACCACGTAATTCTCACCAGTTCATGAAATAGGGCCTTTTTAGGGACTCCCCCCATGTATCATTAGTCGCTGCTTTGAATAACTGCGCTAGCATTTATGCCCTAAAACTACCCATAGGAAATGTTTAAGACGCTTGCATTTATTCCTTTCAAAAGCTGTTTCCTGGCCTCCGTTTTCAGCGGGCGCAGGGCAGCTGCGTTGATGTTCGTAGGGGGTGAGCTGAACAAAGGTGTGCATACACCTCGTCGCAGCGTCCTGCATCTTCTCTGCGCTGCAGCAGCATCCAGAGACACCACCTGTACACCGAGCAGCGCTGTACGATACACACGAACACGTGGCCGTTCCGTTCACTCACCTGTCCCGGTTAACTAGGTACCAGTCCCGGCTTGCAGCTGCTGCCCTTAGCTTTACACCAAAATAAAAAAGAGACTGCGCAGGCAGGACAGAGATAAAGCGGCTGCTGAGTGATCGCACTCGGGCCTGTCCCTGTGCGGCTTTCCCGTCCTTTGGAACAGAATCGCGGGGGGGCGAGGCGGCGGCGCGGGGTCCGGGCTGCGGGCGGGGTGTC
>NW_010389572.1:0-202 GCF_000710305.1 Buceros rhinoceros silvestris
ACAGTCACTAAGCCCTTGGGGACAGTCCCCAAATACCTGGCTGGGCTCTGAAGACCTGGGCTGGACATGAAACACTGCGTAGCCCCGGATCAGGGCCATGTGGGAGCAGGCAGGAGGGCCGGTGTGGGGAGAAGGTGGTGGCCGTGGTAGCAGATGTCCCCAGCTCCTCGTGGAGGGCACGTGCTGGGGGGAGCCGGGGGCC
>NW_010389572.1:408-630 GCF_000710305.1 Buceros rhinoceros silvestris
CCGCCTGCCCTCTCCCAGCACCAGGGTCTGGAGCGTGTCCCAGCTCCACTGTCCCACCAGGGCACGAGCGAGCCCATTCCTGCAGCACTGCTGAGAATAACTTAGGAAAAGAGAAAATGCTGCGACATGGGACCCCTGAAAGTTTGTTCTCTCCTCTTCTGTGCCACTGAGCACGACTTGAGGCTACCTGGGAATTAGTTAACCCCGGCTGCACCATCAACC
>NW_010389572.1:899-1236 GCF_000710305.1 Buceros rhinoceros silvestris
CCCACGGTGGGTGGCAGAGCCGTGAGTGTGCAGCCTTGCTGGTCCCTCTGCCCCCTCACCCCCACTCGAGCCTCCTCGAGCTGGGGACATGAACCTGTGCCCGAGCTGGGGATGAGCCCAGGGAGTTCTGGCTCAGCTCCGCGCTGATGCCGGGGCAGCGTCACCCCAGGCCACTGGCAGCTGCTTGGCCATTTCCCACCCACGGCACACCGTGCTCAAGAGAAACCCTCGAGAGATCCACAGCCCGCTGTGGGACATGCAGGGGGGCTTTGTGCTCCCCCCACTGTCTGCGTTCGGGTCTCTGGGGAGAAGCCAGCCTCCGCGGCAGCGCTCCGGG
>NW_010389572.1:1425-1626 GCF_000710305.1 Buceros rhinoceros silvestris
ATGGATGTGCCGGGGCGTTGCAGGGCATCCTCGAGCCATGGTGGGGCTCACGCAGAAACGTGGGGCACCGCCTTCCCTGTGAGCCACTGAGCGGGAAACCAACAAGCATAAACACGGCTTTATTTTCATGCAAGCTGTGGGCACAAAGCTGGATGACCCGACCACACCTCCCCGAGACCACCACGGTGGCGGCCCAGAAGG
>NW_010389573.1:0-6867 GCF_000710305.1 Buceros rhinoceros silvestris
CCCGCCCGTCTCTCTCCTTGAAGGAACTGTTGCATGAGGCAGATCCAGCGGGGAAGTTGGGCGGCGGCTGATCGCGGCGACTCAAAATAGACCGGGAGCCGTGCGGTTTATGCCGGGGGCTGAACAGTCTCGGGATTTACCGGCCCTGAGCCTCTAAGGATTGCTAACAAAATGCGTAAATACCGGGATAATAGCGTCATTGTTCTCCGAGGTGTTTCCTGGGGTTTGAAAGCTGAATGCTGGGCAGAGCCGCTTGAACGCCTTCGGTGCCGGCTTTTTTTGTGTGTCTTTGTGTTCGCAACTGCTCTGCTGCGGCCGGGGGAGTTCTCTCAACGCGCTTCACCTTCGGCTTCTTGCTGCTGTCTCTTTCGAAGGCTGTGCTGGTTATTTTCACTTTCTAAGTGGCGTAAGTTAAAAGTAGAGTTAGTTTCAGTTTACGAGGATCAGGGAGATTTCTTCCGTGTAATAGAACTATTGAGATTCTTTGTATTGGCGCAGGTTGCATGCATTCTGCATCTCCCCCTTTTCAAAAATATTTTTAAAAAATTGTTCACGTGTTTTTGGAGGTGTGTCGGTCTATTGCATATATCGTAATGACACTGATTTGGGGAGGGGCGTCGGGTTGCTGTCCAGGTAAGATGGCTTATTGGTCGCAAACGCATTCTTTTGTGCTTGTGTGACGACATAATTCCTGCGTTTTAGTCGAAACGTGGAGTGCCTCAGGTGAAATTTATTTACAGCATCGTAAAAAGAGTATCTTTGTGTACCTCCTAGGCATTTCTGACTGTGGTTGGTATTGGCTTTCATTTAGTTTCTTGGTGGGATTTCAGGTGGCATATCACGTTACCAAGTCTAACGCAGTAGTTTTTTGCCTGTGGTCCCTGAGCGCTCAGTAATGTGCAAAAGGTAGTTGAGAAAAGCAAGGTCATTGCTGGGAAGTTTCCACCCATTATAGTATAGCACCGGTGAGTGCACATACAATTTGGAAAAAAATTGCGAGGTCCTGAAATTAAAAAAAAAAAATTGAACACTAATGGTCTAACTGCTTTTGACTTTTGTTATGTCTTGACAGCTGCGCTTGGCGAAGCCTTAGCTGAGGGTAGTCCCAACTTTTAGTGATCAAACATGGATATGCTTCTAACTAGATACTTAAGGGTTTTTTGTGTTGGGTTTTTTTTTTCCTGCTCCAGTTGAAGCAGAAAAGCGCAATGTTAAAATTAGGACTGTAGTGTGTAGATTTCAAAGAAACACCATAAGATCAGTAGAAATCATCCTCCCAGATTTATTAAGATCTCTTTTGCGGATCCTGCTCCCACAAAATGTGTGTAACTTTAGTTAGAAACAAAATCCCTCTGGTGACTGGGTTAAGGCCTCATATTTGCTGTTTTTCATTTAACCTAAGCTTGTTCAGTAGCTTTTAGCCTTGAGAAAATAGGACCTGGGAGAGGCTTCCCATGGAATTGATTTTAAGGTCTGCATTGGTGGCGGCAAGAGTTGCTCAGTCCTTACTGGCTGCTGCTTTTAAAGAAAGTGGTGTGCTTGTCTTGTAGAGTCAGCCCCCTTGTATTCAAAATGGCATTTATGGCCTTAATAGACGCACTAATTTTGCTGCCAGTCAGATGTGATTGCTTGAGTGCAGATGTAGCAGACCACAGGCCTGTTGTTGTGCCTTTTTATATGCGGTTTAGTGTGTACATGGGTCTCTTTCAGACTTCAGCAGTCCTGTGTAGGCGCTTTGTTTGGACGCAGACTGAGAAAGCAGTGGTCAGATACGTAGCATTGATTGTTGGTCATTGCTGATCTAGTCTGAATGGGAAGTATGGTTTCTTCCTACAAATGCAACAAATGAACAAATGCAAGTCAGCCATTTCATTTTGACTTAGTAATGGTCAACAGGGAGAGTTGAGACATTCCAAGTGCATTTTTTGCTTTTTGTTTGTTTGGGTGGGCTTTTGAGGTGTATTTGTCAAAACAATTATGGATGCCAGTGCAAAATAAAGTAGTTTATATGTCTCTTCAAGCAAGTCTGTAGTTGACAATGCAGTTTGCAGTGTGTTGGAAGGAAGATGTGTGTGTGTGAACAATACTTGCATAGTGAACCATCCATTTGGACGGTGGTGTGTGGTACCGTGTAGAATATGGAGAATATTGAAGGTGACTATGTATTGAAGGAAGACATCTGAGAACTACCCTTTGCTATTTACTCTGTGTTTTAGTTTCATGCGAGCTGGCAATGAAGTGGCATGCTATTTATAGCCTCTTTCAGCTTTTGAAAACAGCTGCTCTAGGAAGAATCTGTACATCATACTGTACCTTTCCCTGCAGATAGTTCACTCCTGGAATTTGTGTCCTTTAAAAACTCTGTCTGATTTTGCAGGATCTCTAACTAGTTGCTCTGAAACCTAGTCTGTTCTGGACAGTTCCAGAAGAAAGTCTTTTGGCCATAGGGCAATATATGCTTACCTGAGTCGTGTCCTTCAGATGTTACAATTTGGTAAGAATTCCCACTGAGATTATAGAGGGAAAATGTGGGTCTTATCAATGTATCTGTTAGCTACATTTTCTTCAGCATTTGTAGGCTAATTAGTCTCAATTTCAGACAGTGCTTGTATTTGAAGTCTCCAGAGAAAGCCAAGCCTCGGGGAGTCTGTCAGCAGTGCTCTTTCCTTTGATTCAGTTTGGGCATAGTCTTAGCCTAATGCTAGTGGGAAGAGTCCTGCTGCTGGATCAACTTTCAGTTGTTGAAAACATCACAGTGCTTCTACACTGATAAACATTGGTAGTAAACTGTGGTATCCCAACTTAAATTTTGCTTTGAAACTGGCAAATGTAATTTTTCACTCATGATACTTTCCCAAGAGTCCCCAAATCTTTATGGCAATTTTGTATCATTGTGGTAATATTTCCGTGACTAATGAACATGTCAGTTCTGATACCAGATAAAGTGTTCAGCACTGTTACAATAAAGCCCTCTGTGTGGATGAAGTATAGCGTACAATCATTTGACAACAGAAACAGCAGCATGGGTTTCTTGCAAGAAAGAAGTGAGTCCATAATTCTGAAGTATTTCATGTGATGGGTTTATTTGCTTTTCGTGTGATGTGTCTTGCTGCTGAGGATGGCTCTGTTTAGCCAGGAGGAAGTCTGAAGACTTTCTTTTCTTTTTTTTCTCTTTTTTCTCTTTTTTTTTTTTTTCCCCTTTTTGGTTAACTGGCATAGCAGGTCAGCTAGAGACAATCTGTTAGTATAAAATAGTTTGCAGAGAGGAACTGATACTGTCTTTTAGCTCAGTGATTGTTAGAAGTTATGGTGCTTGACACAATGGAAGCCAATAAGTCAATTCTCCCTAATCTCTGATATCCTTGTTCAGATGATATTTTCTGACATCTTCTTTCCTTGTGATACAAAATTTTTAAGCTTACCAGATTTTTTAAGGATAGTTTTATGATGCCATCTCCTGAGTTTCCATTCCCACCCTCTTTAAAAAGACTGTTTCATATCTTACTAAGTTTCTCCCATCCTGTTTTTTAAGATTTGAGAAAGGTTTGAAATCTATAAATTAACTATAAGGAAAGCAGTAGTTAGTTTTGTTGTGGTCAGATTTTATAAAGTTTCGACAGCTGTTGCTAAAAAGAGAACTGTAAACAGATTATTATGTAGGTAGGGAGAACTTACTAAACTAATTAGGTATCAGTAGCTCCCCCTCTTTAACAAGATGAACCATAGTAAAACCAAAAGTAATTGCAGTTTTGAAGTAAGTTAACTACCCTGTTCATAGGTAGGTTTGAAAAAACAGGATAGTCAAGAATAGCTGTTATGTGTATGGACAACTGATTAGATTTGGTATTGATTGTCTTACACTCATTACCTTATTAGTATATAAAACTGGTAGTGGCCATTGAGTGTGGATAGAACTGAGTATTGCTGTTGAACATTTGGTTCTTTCTAAAATACATTGCCCAGGGTGTGAGAGTGAAACGAATTCTTTAAAATACTGAAAATTGTCATTCTCTCTGTTACTTTTCCTTGGACAAACAAATAAACCAAAAACAACAGAGATGGAAACTTGAATGTTAGGGAGAACAACTAGAAAGACGTGGTTTTCTCCCCAGTTTTTGCTCCAGCTGTATTTCAGCATGTTTTCTTAGTCTCAGAAAATGGTGCAGAGTAAGAAGGATCAGGCGGCTTTAAGTGATCAGCTTTGTAGTTGGTGCTCTTGCAGACTTGGAGATAGTCACAGAGTATTTAATCATCCCTTATTCTTGAATTCTTTGCATAATACTTTTGATGTTTTGTTATTTTCAGGTGTGCTGTTACATTTCATGTCCTAAACCTCTGGCTTTAATTTTCTTTTCCATCATGAGTTAAAAACACTCATCTGTCACAGCTAAAACCCAGAACTGGTAGAGGTGTTTTATGTTGCTTGCCCTTCTACAAGTCTTTTGCTGCTTGCAAAAGGACCATTATAAATTTACCTGGTTGTCTGATTACAAGGACACAAAAGATTGAATGCTGTTTTAATGTAAACAGTATAGCTTCCTAATGGGTAGCATCTTCCACTGCACTTCGGTGCGTGCCCAGAAAACCAGTTCTGTAGTGATACATTTTGACACACACCAAATACTTTGTGAAACAAGGCTAACTTGAAGATTGTAGAAAGATACAGTTGAATTCCCCAGATTTTTTCAGTAGTGGTGTTTTCTGAATAGAAATATGCAGAATCAGAATTTTAGTTCTCAGTGTAATGAATGAGAGGAAAACAAATCTTTGAAACAAAATCTTTAACGTGCTCAATCTAATATATGTCAGCCAGGAAATTTGTTAAAGTAGTCGGATTTTCAGTGGTGTAGAGAAAAGTTTACTGTATAAAAACATTGCAGAAACAGAATGCTACTTCTTAATTGTAAAAACCACAAGAGAGTACATTGATCAGGTATTCCCTTAAACTGGATAAGTTTTGGGTTTTATTTTTCACTGTTAATAATAGCAGTGTGTCATTGAGACCTGTTGATAACGAATTGAATTTGGAGGAGTTTAATGAAGAGACGAATTCCCTGGTACCATATCACTTACATTGGTACCAAGGAATAGAAAAGCACAATGCACGTGTATAAAACAGCTTTTGGAAAAAATGTAAAGGTGATCCTAGAATATAAAGATTAATGATTGTTTTTTTCTAGTTCCAAGTAAATCAACTCAGATAATAAAGACACCATTTAAAATGCTTTAATAATTTGTAGAACGTAGCACACTCTCAGTAAAGGAAAATAAAAACAGTATAGTAGAATTATCTGGACAATAATTTGCTGGCTGATTATTATTTGATACGTACCAGAAAAAGCAGAAAGAGATGTGAGCTAGGAGGCAGGATTAAGGTTGGATGAGTATTTCTGATGTCTGAAGCACTGAATACTTAGTTTTAATTTCAGTCTAATCAGCCTTCTGTTATCTTTGGGATTATTTCATTCATAGACTTAACTGAGCTGTGGAAGTAGAGGAACAGGAACCAGTTGCACCTGCAAACGATACAGACGTGTAGCACTACACTGTAAATTTGATATCTTGTTTTGCTGCTGTCTCAGGAATCTTTGCTTGTTGTTAACAATATCATTGACCTTTTCTCAGTTACATCTTCCTTGTGTGTTTTGTGGTTTAATTGTTACAGCTTGTATGACTGCTTCTGTCTCCTCAGTGTTGTCCCACTTTGCTCCTACTCAGTGATGAAGTGTTGACAATCATTATAATATCTTTTCTTTTTTATAAAAGTATGATATTCAGGGTCTGGAATTACTTGGTGCCTTCTGTCACTCTATCCTGAAATAAGAGGATAATTTCCAACATTAGTTTTTGGGATGTTTGGGATTGAAAGGAGTAGAACTTCTGTATTTTATGTACTAACATTGATCTGTGAAAAACTGTAGACCCTTACAGATCGCATTATTATATTCTTTGGTGGGATTGCTTTGCTGAAGCTTGTTTTTTGGGTTTTGTTTTTTCTTTTAATAGTATTATCTAGATCAGATGTTGTTAACAATGAACCTACTGACTGAGTTTTGATGTTTTACTTTTCTAAACTTTTTTTTTCCATTGTATCTTGACATACAGCATAAAAACATTAATGGAAGGGGTATTTCTGGCATTGCATACAAATACATCCAGCCTAAGTGGGGCTAGAAGGAAATGATGAAAAATTGGTACAACTGTTTAAAATTATCGATTTTCTGTCCTTCAGAAATTCAAGAGCCTTTTAAGTTGTCTGCATTTTTGTCATCTTTGCTTGTCATAGGGAGAATTATGCAGATATACTTGTACTTTTTGTTTTTAAGGGTTTAACCTTATGTGTAATGTCTGTACACTGAACGTTAACCATGTGTGTTAATTGTTGCCAAGAAGTATGAGTATACACAAGTGTGTTGTAGTCCCAAGGCTTTGCATGTGTAATTATATTGTTTCAATTATACTCAGTCTTAGGATGCAAATGTATTTGCTTTATATCATTTGGAGTCTCAGTCTTCTCACGCAGACAGCTGGAAACTGTAAAGTTTTGTGTGTACTTTAAATATATTTCCATTTTTGATTACAATATTTCATTGAATATATATTGTATGCTTTTAAAGACAATCTTTGTACCAAGAATTTATTTGCTTTGTAAATAACTGCCTCTGTCTTGATACTGAGTGTTTCAGACAGCTTCATAGTTAAGTTGTACCTTGATCTTGTAATAATGAGTTTTGGATACATAAAATCTGTCTCTTGCTGCAAAAGGAAGTCATGTACTGTGTGTACTAGATTTGTATTTCAGGATGAGGCAGTGATGTGGGAGATCACTTTAGATCTCCTTTTTTTTTTTTTTTTCCCCAACACCCC
>NW_010389573.1:6983-27925 GCF_000710305.1 Buceros rhinoceros silvestris
CCCCCTCGCCCCCCGCGGCCTTCTAGTTGGACTGCTTCCATGAACTGCATTAGGGTAGATCATTAAGCGTATCTGTGTTTAGTCACTTCTAAGTTGTTGCTCTGCAACGCTATGAGTTCTTGTGACTTTGCTTGTGATTCCTGATCTCCTATCCTCCAATGTCCCCAAAATAGTCTAGTGGGGTATAACTGATCATGTATCAAGAACTTGTTGACACTTCAGTCTTGTTGTAGCAGGAAGGGAAAAGATCACTTGAGATATAAAGTATGCCAGCCTTCAAGCAAAGGATGGATTTTTTCACAGGTTAAGTGCAAGTCTCAGCATTTTCTTGTCTTTGGGGCTTAGTGAATTGCTGATTTAGATATGTCCCGAATGCCTTAGTGTGTGTTGAATCAATTAAATATTTAACATGAATATCATGAGATGGAATTCAAGTCACATCAGTAAATTTTAATATCCACTTATTTTCCATTTTGTTCTTCAAGGATTTTCAGACTTTCCTCAGGAAAATTTAACACATCTTTAATGATGTTGCTTTCTACTTAGCAGATATCATGGGGAAGATGAGGATCCATCCTTTTCCTTCCCTGTGAATTGAATGTGCTCTGAACCATTAGTGATGTTTGTTCAACCTTTATCGGACTACTGAAACTTCACCAATATAGAAAACTATTATACAAAACCAAAACCACCTCTTTATTTAGGTTAGATGGTTTTGCTGTTATTATTATTATTGTAGTGTGTTCCCATTATTCCTTTCCCAGGAAATGAGGAAAAATACGGTTCCTTTTTAATTTGTATTTATTTTAGGAACACTGTTATATCCTGAAAACTCTCTTCAGTAAAAAAGGAGTCTCTTGAGTTAAACAGAAGGTTTTCTTAATCGAATATGAGTACATACAGTTTAATGCAACAAGTAACATAACTTTAGAAAGTAAGCTTTTCTCATTTGTTTTTTAAATGGACAACAATAATTCAACTTGTGTCACAGTGTTACTTAATAATCCTCTACTACCAAGACTCAGATTTCCAGTTCAGCTCAGCTTTAGACATCGTCTATCTTTAAACTCTAAACCTGGGCAATTTTCAAGTCTTTACACTTGTAATCTCACAGGATTATGAACCAATATCTGTAATGGTGTGTATATTTATACCTATTTCACATCTTCCCTCAAACCCAGTAGTGTATAATTCCTATACTACACAGGATTAAATGGTGTATATAATTAGGTAGGTGTGCAGATTAATAAATGCTTTAATTCAGTTGCACCCTGTCCAAATTCTCAGTTTCACTGAGACATCCATGTGGGAAAGCCAGGCTCTGTTTTATTGCTAGGAAGACACATCTCTTTAGATATACTAGTCAACTTCTACATAATCACTTCTTAATCTGTTTAAAAATACGTGTTGACTTTGTTTAAACATCTTTAAATAGCAGGTTTTTATTTACCTCAGAACCTTTGTCAGGAATGAGCTAGGAGATACTCATGTGATTAGCCCTGATCTGAGAAGCAGTAGCCTTAAAGCTAATGGGGAGACTGGCAGCAGTATTGCGCATGCACATCTTCAGCCATAAGAGGACATGCTTGCTAGGAATGCGCTTCTCTTAAGAGCAGATTCCAGTAACTTTTTCCTCCTGTCTATTAGTGATTTTCCATGACCTAGTGTTCATTTTGTCTGAGTGTTTGGAGGCGATAGACTGCTGCTAGCAGTCTTAACTTTTGCACTGTTTCAGCTTCTTAGACATCATTTGTTCTTGCTGAAAAGTAGAGCTCCTAATTAACCTTGGGCGTTACACAGACAAGTAGTACTTGAGAAAGCAAAGCAGTGTACCTGGTGTGATGTGTATTTCCCAAAGTGTCATAAGGATTATCTGGGTTACTATGTTAATACCATTTTTACAAGAAAATATTCAACATATGTTACTGTTCCACATACTATTTAAGATGAAGACTTCTTGAAGTCAGAGAAAAGCATTTCCAAAGACATATTGAAACCTACAGTAATGCTGTTTACTCCAGCTTGCAACACTGCATAATATTTCTTTTTGCTTTCAGTTAACAGAAGCCAAATTTGAGACAAACAGGGCTCAAGTGTATTTTTCTTAATCTGATGACTATTCAGTTTTGTGTTCTATCTGCTTTAAAATTTCAAGTTGTTTGGCAACATTTCAGTGCTGGTGAAGAAAACAGAAAACGCTTTTGCATGTGGTTAATCCAGTTGAAGTTGTTTCAGATAGTTTTGAGGAGTGGTGCATGTTATCTCTTTGCCTTTGGTTGTCTTTTACAGAGATAACAGCTTCTCTTTGTTTTATCACATGAATTTTTGTCCTCTGCTCTGGAGAAATTAAAAATATTTGTGACAAAATATAAAAGTGTCAGGTCCCTTTTATCTCAGTGAGTAGTTTGTATAAGATCATTTGACTACTTTAAAGGATTGAATGAATATAAAAATTGCTGAAAACCAGCATATTTTTCTCTTGTAACAAAACCATGCTCGTTCTGTCTTCTGCACAGCTGCAGTCTATGGCAAGAACAATACAGATGACTCCTATAGGCAGTGTCAGTGGGGACAGGACAGCTGTCAGAATATGGTGTACTTGTGAATGAAATCCACTTAGTACCAGCTAATATAGCACATTCACTGAAAAGCCAGTACTTAGAATACACAGATAAAATGCCTTCTGTAAGACAGGTAGTTGTACTTTATGCCACCTTTTTTTTTTTTGCCACTGTAATCACCTTAAAAATTATATTAATACATAAAATTATATTTTATCTTTAAAGGATAAAACATGGTAAGTATCAAACTGAAGTTAAACACATTGGTTTAAAGCTCAGATGCTTGTAGCCTTACCAGTGATGGAGCCCAATGGAAGTCTATATTCCGGAGTGGATACTTCTTAGTATCTGAAACATGTTTGGAAGTTATTTGCTACTAATGCAAACGAATCTTACCTACTCTGTTACCTTTAGTAACTTACTCTTGCAGATTTGGTAGAAGCAAACCTAAACAGAGTTAGTTTTGAAAATTCTTATTAATTACACTAAAATTTACAACATTGCTGAACTATTTTTTGTTTTTTACTTCAACAGATCTCTTTCTATGTTTCTTTCGAGATTACATTTTCTGTCAATATACTCACTAGGAGGTATTATAGGCTTGCTAGATTGTAATTCGGGGCATAGTGCCCTATCTTCTGTAGTTTCTGTCTTAGTGTTAATACGTGAACGTTTTGTGTTTCTTAATACATGAAGCTTGTTCTGAAGTGTATCTTACAATTTGATTGCAAGCTTAATTAACATAAAGTCATTTGATGCTCGGTGTTCAGTAGCAAAGCTCTTACGTATTAAAATGGCAAGTAAGTATTTTCATAAGAATTAAAATATTTTGTGTTTTCTGTAAAGAGACCTTCAGGTTTGATGACTTATTGTTAAGAGCAGAGACTAATTTGGGTTATCTGTTTTGAACTTTAACCATAACGAATAGTTCGTAATAACTTGAAAGGTAATCTTTTATACATTGACGGCATCAAGAGTTACCGTTTTTTGTCATACTTACAGTAGTACAAAACAATAGGGAAATATAACACAGGGTCTTGGTCAAAGGACTGGAGGTCACAACAATGGATTTGGTTTCTGGCAATACTGCTGATTCACTTTCTTCTTTGATAAATTGTTTCGGTTTCCTGTGTCATGGTTTCAGTGTCTATAAAATGGGGCTACTGTCACTCTGCGTAGCTAACAAATGTTTTTCAAGATTTTAATTAATCTTCAAGAGTTTTAATGTACGTTGATAAAAGTCAATTCAGTGCATATTGTGTATAGTCCTGTTTACTGTATGGTATGTATATGGAGAATTCTGGTTGCTGGAAAAATAGCATGTGGAGACGTGGATTGAAAGTTATACTGGATCACCATGCTGAGTTTGACGTAGCAAATCCAGCAAAATAACCTATATCCAAACGAACTGGTCTTACCGTCTTTTAATGGAGTGGCTTCAGAAATAAACTCTACCCTGGAAAATCAAGAGTAGTTTATAAATGCACTTAGAGTGCAAGATAACATGTGCTCTGCATTGGGAACAGATGCTGGCTCTGTTTCAGTTTTAAACTAGGACATTCCAAATGTCACAGCAAGCTAGTGCTGAGGGAGTTGGTCTTGGAGAGAGCCAGCTTGACATAAGTGAGTGTTCATTTGACAAATTTTACTGATTTTCTGAATAAGGGTTATCTTTTAATGTCTCGTACCATGGTGATGCTGCTTTGGAACAAAGTTCAGTTATATTTCTGTAGAACACAGATGTGCTTTAAAGCTAGACCTTCATCATAAAATGATCTATGCCTTTTCAATGGGAAACTCTGGAGTACAGATTTAAAAATATGCTTGAAGCATTAAACTTGACTGCTGTCATCAGTTCTGAAGTAACATTGACTAAGTTGCTTACAAAAGAAAGGTATGTGTATCTCTGCCAAAATGGCCATGTAGAAAGCACCTGACCAGCAATTTTTAAACTGAAGATTGTGACCTAAATGGTGTCATAACTGCTGTGAGCAGGGAATACAAGGGACATTGTGATATTTTAGTATTGGTCCCTGAAGTGAGATTAAAGCTGCATGTATGTGCTGAAACACCAAAGTTAAGTAATTCTGTAGGGGGGAGTGGCAAGACATTGTTTGATTTGGTGTTGTGCTCAGTGGAACATTTTGAAGAAATGAGTTACAAGCAAGCAGCTACAATTTCTCTTTTGCCCGAATTTTCCATGGTTAAGTTCATCTTATGGGTGGTTCAAGGTGGTGCTTCTTCCATGTGGCCTTGAAAATATAAACTAAATAAATTATATAAACTAAAAAAATTATCAATCAGTGTACTGAGGGTGGCACTGTACCTTGAGGCTTTGGTTAGTGCATAAAACAGATGGGTGGAGCATTCACTTGGTAGCTTTCCAAATTTCAGCTGTGTAAACACTTCACAGGGAGGTCACTGCCATTTGAAATTTAACAGTGCTTTTTGGTTTTGTTTTATTTTATTCTTCTTCCTAGTTTCACCCTAGCAGTTTCAAAGCAAACCTTATGTATGTTTCACTGTCCAGTGAGATGATCTTGGTGATGACAGCTTGATCACTTGATCCCTGTCTTAAACAAGACTTACGTGAATATAAGAAATGATACATTGAAGCATCCTCACAGAATTAAATGACTCAGTTTCTGGTGGCACATAAGGGGAAAGAAGAAACGGTTTCTAGCTCTTACAGAGCCTCTACACAGAATTGGGGGCAGGTGGGGAGCACAACCTGATGGAGATCTTAATGCTGATTTTATAACAAAAAAGTCTCCTCTGTCATCAAAGGGTAAGCTAGGAGTGCTGCCTTCATTGGAAGGTGAATGGAATAGGTAGTCATTGGATTAGGTGAATCACAATCTTTAATTTTGAAGATTCTTGTCACCTGGGAGAGCAGAGTCCTTCATGTGGAGGATTTGACTGTTAGAAAGTCCTGCAATAAGAGTTGTGATGCACTTGACAAGTGTGGGGGAAAAAATGTAGCCTACTAATAAAATAAACAGTATTGTGTTTTCAATTTTTTAATGTGATAAAAATGGGAAAGTTGACAAAAATGTTCAGGAGACTTAAATATCAGACAGCTCTAGTACTTGCTGCTGACCTTTTTTATCAAAACAAATTTATGGTAGTCATTGCTGAAGTATAGGGAACACATTCATGGATTTTACTCGGCTTTTAACAAAAGCCAATGCAGAGACTATTTTCTTCAGCTCAGTTTATTCCAGTAGTTCTGTTTTATATTTTAGAATAAAACCACAATCAGATCTGGTAGTTCTGTTTTGGAATGATAAGTTAAACTAGAAACAATCCAATTCTCATATTGTGTTTAGTATTTTAACAAACAGGAAGGGTTTTGGAGGCAAAACATTTTAACTGTTTTCTCCTTTTTCCCCCTTTTTACTTCAGGGAATAAGGAAACTTTAAATTTCTTAGTTTTGCTTGTATTTAATTCCTCCCTCAAATATTTAGTTTAAACAGTGATCACATGATAAACAACTAATCACATATATAACAAATCAGAGATGATAGCATATGCAATCCTAACAACCTTTTAAAGTCTTTTAAGTGAGGGAGTGTAAGTATATGAGGCACCATATGACTGTATCTCAAGTTAAATGTTTACTGAAAGTTGTATAGCTACTATGTTCTTCTTAACACCAAAAAATCCTAATCTCAAAAGAAGTCAGTTCATATCTAATTTTGCCAACAGACTTCTTTAAAGAAATAAAAATTGCAACTGAAGATGTGATTAGAACACACTTATTGTTTCTTGCTTGTTGATTGAAGTGGTATGGACTAAAACCGGACCATGCGGGAAAGAGGAAAATATGTTGCTCTGCTTGTTTCTGAAAATTATTTGAAGTAATCTCCTTTAGTGTTCCTATATGTAGGATTTTCATCAAGTACCTGCGGGTTGGTCTGCAGTTGTCATCTCACCTCCAGATGTGTTATATTCAAATAGTGCAATGTCCAAGAATCATCCGCGGCTATTAAACTTCTCTGTTCTGCAAGTGAAAATGGGACTGGCTAACACTAGATTTTTGTGTTGACCTGCAGAGTATACCTTCTTTACTGAAGTTATCCTGTTGGGGGTCATGTATTTTTGTGCTGTATTTTGCATTATAGGAGCACCCTAGAAGCAAGTTGTTAGGCTTCTATTTTGCAAAGTGATATATAAGCATACAGCAGATAATGTTTCCCACCTCAATATTCACATTTACTTACAAGCAAGTCTTGTAGAAATCAAATTAACCTGAAATTAGGAATCTTCATTGAAAATACATGTCACCATTCAGTCATTTGAAAAAATAATAGGATTCAAATGAGAAGTACAATAAGCCAACCATTAAAAACCTAAGTTCAAAGTCTGTTCCTCTAGGGGGAAAAAATGGATAAGGAACAGTGGTAAAGAAAGAATAGCAAACTAGGTAGATATATTACCAATTCAAGAATACATACATACTTGCTAGTAGTGCGTAATGTGTAAGATTGTTACTTTATTCTCTCTCTAAGGATGGCTATTCCTGGTTAACAGAAATTGTAGCACTTCTGAGATGTCACAGTTTCAATGTCTATAAAATGGGCCATAAGCAAGTGTGGTTTTTAACTTTCTAAAGCTAGTTTAGGTGTGCTTTAAAAGCAAGCACTCTATAACCATTTCACTCAGGCAGTACCTTCTCTTAAAAAAGAAAAAATATTTTGCCAAAGTCTGATCTTCTTTGGATATGGGACTTGAGCTGTGTTATGAGTGATTTGTGTTTTGGAGGTGAATTCTAGTTCCAGGAAAAACTAGGAACCAAAACATACCTTTTCACGGATGCAAAGCTCTATGACCATTGAATGAGGAGCAGGTGTAACTGTGGGAGCTGGTACTGCTTGAAGGGTTTCCTGGTCTTTGAGGGAGCGTCATAAGAATATTCAGTGCCTGCTTCTCAATCAGATGGTTGTAGTGTAGCTGTCTATGACTGTGAGAGACCAGGTCTGGATATCAGGTGTTCTTTTTCAGTGCTGGAGAGTATATGGGACAAGTAAAAGGCATTAAGAGGAAAGAAATGGAGAGATTTGTGCGCAGTACCAGAGGCAACACTGGACTCTGAAACAGTTCTGCCTTAAGTTGAACTAAGATGGGTTCAGAAATGTGGGATTTTCAGATGTGGAGAGGGTTCTGTTGCAGTTTTTCTCTCCCTGACTTTGTCATTTTCTTGAATGAAGCAGGAAGGTTAATTTTGACTGAATTCAATAGGTTTCATATTTGAAAACAGTACAGCCTGTCATAGGCCTATGGTCTAATGCTTTTACCTGGAGTTTTTTTCTGAGCTGTACAAACACAGGACAAAAAAAGATAATCATCCTTGAGTTTAAGTCTTTTTAGGATTCAAGTGCAAAGATTAGGTTTCTCAGTATTTGTCTTTTCTGATAGTGCTATCTGGGGATTATTAGGTTCATTTTAACCTGCTTTCATAAAATGGGGACACTAAATTAAATGAAAGTTGGAGCTATTTGTTTAAACATGTAGTTCAGAAACAGATCACAGTGTTTTCAATATAGATTATTTTTCCCTTTTCATGTGGATGGTACACTAGTGCTTTTAAGTGCAGTAGTAAGTCAGCTTGTATTTAGGGAATAAGGACGTAAAGTTCCTGGGCTTTTGCCTTACTCAGTATGTATTTATAGATTTCTGCTTTCTCCTTCATCTCTTCCTTTCATGTCACCTTTCCAAAAGTTTCCTTTATGTTTTATCCCTTAAGTGTGTATAAAATGAAATGGTACTAGACTTCAGTGTAACTTTTTAAAATGAAACATTAATAACAAAATTGAAGTTGGATTTCCTCTAGTTTAAGAGGAGGGATTTAGAGTTGTAGATAATGCTTGGAAGATCAACTTCCACTTGACCATGTTTTACTTTTTACTTGAGACCTAAACACATTCTTCTCTATAGTCCTTCCTGCTGCTTGAACTATGTTGTACTTGCTGTCTTCAGCTAAGTTAAACCAAATAACCACAGGGTCGTTTTCTGGTTTATAGCTATTAGTTATAGAGGAAGCATCAGCCTGTGAACCTGTAAATGTTCACTTTTCCGTTTCTGCACTCTTATTAAAAGTGGTGGAAGAGCTACCAAATGCGATGCTTATCTTAGCGTTTGTAAAATGAGAACCATATGAATTGTTTCAAGATTCACATTTATATTCTGGTTCTTTATTGTTTAGGCTTTTACATGTTAGTGCCCAGTAGCAGGGTCTTAATTACTTTTTCAGTGTTATTGTTTTAGAAGAGTATGTAATTAGTGCTTCTCTTCACAGGGAGAAGAGAATTTATCCAAAGATTAAAACTTGAAGCAACTTTGAATGTGCACGATGGATGTGTAAGTCACTTGTTTTTTGTCTGTTCAAAGATGTTAAATTGTGATTTTGTTGCCATGGTAATAGTTCCTTTACTTATAAATGCAAATGCCACATATTAGAGCTGAGCTAGAAAACTCCACTGGTTCAGACCTGCATCTGAATTTGCTAGATATTTGTTTCTTCTTAAAGATCTGACAACTGACCTTTGAAGCAAAACAAAATCCCATTCCTTTACCTTAATAATGCATCCCACTGCTGGATGAGAGAATCTCCTATGCCAGGAAAACATGTGCTTGTCTTTTCAGTTAGAACTCATCTTAAACCTTTAAATGTAATCTTTAATAATTTTGTGCTGTGTCAATATATTTTCTTGTATTAAAGCTGTATTAGTGTTTGGAATGATTTATTCTCCAAGTCTATAAAGCATATGATTGAGTGCTACATGCTTATTTAAAGAGACAATAAACACAAAAACCAGCCTTCCCTGAAAGGCTGGATATATACATTATATATATATACACACACATAACTTGAAATATTGTTTATTTAAGTAGTTAATTTTTAAAGTGGCCCAAATATTTTAAGTCATATTCTTCTAAATAAAAGATCTTACTTAAACTAGATACAGGGCAAAGAAATTGCCACATTACCATTGATGAATAGAGTAGAAATTCATGATTGTTAAAGCATTGTCTTTATTGTACAAGATACCTGAAAAGTGAAAGGATACTAGATGAGCTATAAAAAGTGAAAATGTAAGTGTAAATTTTACACTTCAACATGTTCATTTCAAAGCTGTTCAAATGAAAAGTTTTTTTTATCTGGAGTTGCTTACACTTGTAGTTTTAAGTTAAGGAGCTTTATAATTGTTGACTACCACAGTAGTAGTTTTAAAGAGAAAGTGTTAATAAAAATCTAGCCTTTTGTCTTGAGATCAAAAGTGTGATTTTGACTTGCAGATATTTTTGAGAGACTAGAAAGACTGGGAGAAGCAAGGATTACAATTGCTGTTTATAAAAAGTCAGTTACTTTTGCTGTACTGACTACCATTATAAGTTTAATGTTCTGGTACAGATGGTGTTGACTTGAAAGAACAAGTGCATTAATTTCCCAGTTTTGGGGTTTTTTTTTTTTTTAGAAATATTATAAGAATGACAATTCTCTTCCAACCACACCATTCTATGATTCTGTATATAGAAAGTTAATTATCTGTTTTTGCATTCAAGATTGTAACAGTGATTTTTACTTTAAAATTTCTTTTCTAGTATTTTTTCATGTCCTCAAATATTGCTAAGATGAAATATTTCAAGTTTCTTTTCTTGAATTTGGTTTGAGGTTTTAGTTATTTTCTTTATTTTCTTGTAAAAATAGTAAATTTTGCCTGTAAAGCGGGGAACAGGAAAATAGTATTTCTTCACTACTCATTTAAAATGAAATGACTGTTTTAGTTAACTATCTCTGTGTCATGTAACAGAAATTGCAAATTTGGTGTTGGCTAATTGATGTTGCTAAGATCTACCTGCTGGATATGTATTAAAAATTAATTTGAATTTATCGTGTTAGCTTTTAAAGTATGTTTTCACGTGTAGCTTAACTAAATTGTTTTACTGGGTGGAAAATGTTTTAATTGTTTACTTACAGTGTGATATGCAGCTGTTCAAAATACTGCTGCAATTTGAAAAATGTCTTTAGAAATTAAACTTGCTCAGAACTATCCACTTTTAAAGAATGGGGTATTAGGAGTTCTTACTTCATTTACAGTGTGTTTTTTGCAGGAAATGATCTTTTATGGCTGTTCAATATGATTTCTTACTACTGGCTTTAAAAAAAAAAATCTGTAAAATAAAAATAAATTAAATTACAATGCCCCTATTGATTAAAATGTTTATACCCTCAATGATAAAGATCATATTAGTCTTTTTTTCCCCCCCACAATTTTTGAATCAGCATGTATTTCAAATGTGAGGAATGAATACAATGGTTGCGTTATTAAGGGCGTTCCTGTATTTGTGTTTTTTTGGGGAGGTGTTTTGGAGGGTTGGAGGGCAGGGGTTGGTTTTGATGTTTTGGGTTTTGTTTGGTTGGTTGGTTTCGTTTGTTTTTTGTTAAGAACATTTGCATTTTTCTGTGGACTGAATTGTGACTTGTACTTTCTGTATAAAGCATGGTGTGTAATTTGACACGGTGGTCAGCTTACTCAAGGCAAGAATTTTTTTTTCTAGTTGAGAAAGCTTCCAACCTACCACTTGTTACACAAAAGGGAGATTCTGCAGGAAATATTACTGTATATGTAATCATACTCAGGTATTATATCTGTGAAGAATGGAATAGTTCTATGAATTACTTCAAGTATACGTGTTCTTGTAACAGTAATATAAGCGTAGCACCTTTTTGTTTAACATAAGAGTATTTTAATCTCAGAGTTTAGGTACCATTGTCTTTGAAATAGCGCAGTTTTCCACTCCTTTTGAAACAGTTTCTAGCATTGCTATATGAAGTAATCAAATTAATCTTCTGAATCATTGATATCTGCTTGTAACCTTATCATCCTTCCAGGGCATGATTTGCATCTTTCAACAAGATTCACATTGTCCAATTCAGTGAGGTCATACATATACCAGAAACTGCCTTTTTTTTTGTTGACTCTAAAGGGAACTTAGGATGATGAGTACAGAGTTAGGTGAGATGCCTTCGTATGATGTGGCTAAATCCAAAGGAGAAATGTTGAAGGAGGCAATTTGCACTAGCAGTAGTGAAGTGTGAGAAAAGTAGAGGAGAAAGTAACTCCAACTCATATTAAATTGGAGTAAAAATATTGTTTATTTTCTTCCAGTTCCAGTCATGTGAAAGCTGAGAAAGGTAGAACTGCAGAATGCATAGGTAGATGGAGCCTTAGACATGAGCACATACTACATTTTAAAATGAAAGAGGATTACCTGGAGGAATAATTTCTCATTTCTATGTAAAGACATTCAGTTAAGTAACAGCTAGATGTAGTCCTCAGAGCTATGCTTAAATTAGTGTAAGAGATTTGTTTGCATATGCTTAGAATGTGTAGTTTTTACCTTTTCCTCCACGGATGAAAAGTAGTGCTTTTTTCACCCCCTTCCTCGCTTGGGAGACCTTTCTGATGTTCTGTATATCTACAGTCATTTTTATTTCCTTTCTTCTATTTCTTGTATTCTCTTAATCTACCTGTTCACAGAAGAGTTAATTGAACTGTTACATTAAATAGAAGTGAGGAGTTTGCTTTTTCAGGTTTTTTAAGGATTTGCTGTACTGTCTCCAACATTGTCTTTGAGGAAAACACAGAGATAGTAAATTTATTTTTGACCGTTTGACTAATAAATCAAAAATGCCTGCTGCTTCCTTTCAAGAATAGTTGAGTGGCAAATAAACCTAGATATAGTTGATAATGTGGAATACTTAATAGAAGAAAACCCAAATTATACACCCTTTGGCTTTTCTCATCTTATTAGTAATTGTCAGTTGTATTCAATATATCCTTTCTTTTGGCTCTAACACCTTTTTCTAAGAATTTCAAACCGTTAGTGTAGTAACTGTTAGATTATGCTTTTAGTTCTGTGTTGAGTGGCTGCGAAGGTAGTAGATACCTAGTTTTTTCTACATGGTTTTGAAATACAAACCGATTTTATAGCTACTTCTCATTTTACAGTGTATTTTATTAATGGGTTTGCTACTGTGTAGTGAGACATGAAAACTTTTTTTAATCTGCTCTTATCAGGCATTTGTTTTTAGTGATCCACATGCATATTTATTGGGGTCATTCACTGTTGGTCAATAGGTTGTACCGAACACTGAGAAGTGTGGTGTACTGTCTGGAAAGTTGGTATTCTCTGGAGAAAAAAACAAAATCAAGCTTATTCCCCTTTGCTATTTTTTGACTTATTTTTTGTCAGTAATGTTAAGAAGGTGATCTGGTATAGAATAAAAAGCTGGTTTATTTATGGAACTCTAGCACACACTTGGTCATCTCACTTCAGGATTTTTTTCTGAACCAACTTTGGCCTGGGTAGAGTGTGTATTGAAATTGCTCAACCCTGTGGCAGTCAGTGTAATGAAATTGGAATTTGGAAGGAGAATGATTGATGTCTTGTGTAGGCTTGTGTTGCTGCAATTTTGCTTAATGACTCCCTTTTTCATCTTCAATGCTTTCTCTGCTTTCCTGTACTTCAGTTTTTGGTTTTGGACACATATACCAACCTTCCTCAATTTGTTTAATTTTTGTGCTTGCTTTTCTTTTTCTCACATTAAATGTTTTATTTTTTTGTTGGCTTCCTTGTTTTTTTCAGTGTTTTGCTTTTGTTTCTATTATTACATCCTTGTATCAGTATTTTTGTTTCTTTAGGGCAATGATAGTATTTTTCTGCCTCATAGGAAATGTAGATGAAAATGAACATTCTTGGGTTTTGTGTTTGCCCTAGCTCATAGTGCTGTGCTACGTTTGACAACATTTTTAAAGTACAGCTGTCATCAGGACAGGTTACTTCAGTGATAGGTGGATCTGGGGGCTAGTTTGTTTTTGGTGACTGACAGCCAGGGTTATAGAATCATAAGAGTAGTCATGCAAGGTCATATCAATGCTCCTCGCCCTGAGAGTGACCAGTACTAATTTTCGAGGAAAGTTAAGACAGGGCAAGCAGACTTGCAAGCAGACAGGCAAGTACTTGAAGGCTATTCTAGAGAGCACATCACGCCACAGATGGAAGTAAAAGTAGCATTTTTGGTTTTGATAATTTTTCATTTTTCTTTGATGGATATGTATATTCTTCCACTTCCGGTGTTTAGGATTTTCCATGACAATGAATTCCAGTTTTAATAAAATGCCATGTGTGTCATGTAACAGTTTCATTGCAGGCCTTCATTTTATGTACTGTAAAGATCCACGGAAAATTATTTATTTCTTTTTCCATGCCATTAATGATTTCATAAGCTTCTGTCCTATCCCCTCCCCAGAATAGTAAACATTAATTGCTTCTTGCGATAAAAAGTGCTAGATACATACAATCACCCTAGTAATTCTTTTTCATAATTTGTCTTTTCCAATGGGCAGTAATAGAAAGGGAGGACATGGCAGTGAGGTATGAACCAAAACTGCATAGTGTGGAGGATGCAGATTTGCCATGTGTGGATGTATATGCTGACAGAACGACCTTTGCTTTTCTAGTGATTTTTAACATTATTTAACTGTTGCTGAGCATTGAGCTAACTCTGCCATGCCATAGGCAGAGTTAGTTGTAATGTGACCTCTCTTTTTTGTTCTTTTGAGTGGCAAAAGTTCTCTCAAAGCATCTCAATGAATGTGTCGGGTTTTTGCCCATATGTTCTATCAAAACCAGCTAATTCTGATTTTGCAACTTTGCCTATCTCATGTAAGCTTGTGATTAAAATAGTAACTAAAATGGGTATACTTCTTTTAAGCAAACAAGTTTTTTGTCTTTAGGTTTCAAAATGAGATATTTGAATAAAGAAAAAAAGCATAGAAAAGGATTTAAAATGAAGTGGTTTTTTGGTAATCATATAGTCCACTCTGATACATCACACTAAGGCAGTTATCCTGCCATCAGAGTACAGCCAACAGAAGGTATGATGGCTGCAGTTTGACACTTAAAGCTATTTTCAAGGCTACTTGAAATAATAATGGTCATGCATGCAGTTTTTCATGCTTGTGCGTGAGCTGCTGCTTGAAGACAGGTTACTCCAAGGACACTTTCTGAGCTTCCTAGATTTTGAGTGCTTTTACAGCTTTATTTCAGTGACACATCATTAAACACAATCTTGTGAAAAGGAGAATTGATAAGCAAATATGTTGTAAAGTTCTCCTGATACAGTTCTGTACCTCTCTATAGGATTCTTCTTTCCCAGCATGCTCACACTTCTCAAAAGGGATCTGGGATGGATTCTGCAGTGTTTTTCATGTGATTCCTGAGAGAGTGTGGTCACTGAAAAGTATACAAGGCAGTGAATGCTCAAAATTTGGAAGGTGAAGATACAATAATGAGAGCATTGTGATATCCTCCAGTTCAAATCTGGAGAACTTTCTGGAGTATACTTGGTACGTTAAGCACCTGAATGTGTAAAAATTGCAGCTACTGAGGCCTTTGTGGGAAGGTTTAATTTACCAGATAGACTCTTCAGGAGCATAGGGGTTAACTGATATGCCACGGGTGAAGCAGGTGATTCCCTCATCAATTTGTTTAAAAAACAGTATTTTTTTTTGTGCTAGCTGCTTAGAAATTACATGATTTCAGCTGAATTTGCTAACTCCTGTCTGTGTAGTGCTGGATAAGTACTGATGTTTTAACATTCTGAAAATTAGATTAATCTAAGTCTAAACTAATTTTTGTTATTTCATGCAGGTGAATACAATATGTTGGAATGATACAGGAGAATATATTTTATCTGGTTCAGATGACACCAATCTGGTAATTAGTAATCCCTACAGCAGAAAGGTAGGTTTGTTTCTAGATGCTTAGTAATTTTCAAATAACATTTGTTATTATTTTTCAATATATTAAGACATTTTTCTAGATACGGACTTTCAGGTATTAATAATTATCTGACAAAGATAATATCAGGCACTTCATAGTGTTTATAAATGGGAATAAAACTTCACAGGCCTTTAAAACCTTAGTTTTAGATTATTCTAATCTCTTGCAACATAGGTATTATCCCATTTTACGGTAGATGGTCTGGCACAAAAGGAGCATGATCTCAACAGATTAGTGTCAGAATTAGCAATAGGATTCAGTAATTCTTGTGAAATCTTATAGTCAGATAAATTGTTTTCTGTTTGTTTGATTTTAGTTCTAAAATATTATCTTTTGCTGTATGTAATATACTGAATTTTTCTTCTGTGTAAAGTTGTTGAAGTGTCAATCCTGATTAAAATACTTTATCACCATTTGAAGTTGCATTGCCTTGCATGTGCATTTATGTGGATAGAGAAGAATTTGTAATGAAATAGGGGAAGCAGGTTTATGAAGAGGACAGTGGTGTAAAGGTCTCTGCTTTTCCACTTTTGCACTCACACAGGTTACAGTGTGGTCAAAGGGCTTCCAGTAATGTCAGCTAGTATCCATCACACAGTAGCAATGTCCCACACTTTGCTCTTTAAGGAGATAGTTCATTAGAGCAGATGCTCTGTGCTGTGTCTTTCAGTCCTGGAGATCCTGTGCACCGATGTTCAAATGAAGTCCTCTCTTCCACATTTTCTCAGAGGCTGAGAGCTAAACCTTGAAGAGATGCTGAAAAATTAAATGTGGTGGGGGAACCAAAATGTGAGGTTGATATGGTGGAAGAGATTTTGAATAGAAGGTTGTGGAGGCAGCAGTATTTTGCCTTCCTGAAGAGCTGTGATGGCTAAATTAATAGTGTAGTGTTGTGTGAGCCTATAGGTAAAGCCTTTTTCCTTATTTCTCCAAATGAGCCATAGTGTCCAAACTTCATGTGTTCCTTTCAACTGTTGGTGTCAGTCTGACAAAGTTCACATCAGTATCATTAGACCAGGGTCTGGTCCAGACCAGACTCTTCGCCTGGGAGTTCTGCTGAAGAACGAGGTATCTAAGACTTCTATGAAGTGGATGAAGGAGGTATTCCAAAGTGAGTGTTATTAGAGAGGCTTGCAGAGTAGAAGCTTTTCATGCGATTAAAGGGTGTTCAATTTTATATATTTTGCAGGATTTATTTTGATATATCACTATGGGATGGTTGTTATATTATTATTTTATAAATATATGTTTATCATATCTTTATAAGATGATATATATAATGTATTTTATAATAAAAATATTGTAGTATTTTAACTGATGCAGCAATTTATGCTTTTATGGGATGATATTGGGTTTTTTTTTCCAGTTGTGTACTACTACTGCTGCACTATCAGCCAAATGAGAAATATAGGAGTTGTTTTGTTTTCTTATTTTTAAGTCAGATGAATTATTTCTTTAATAATCAGTGTTGTTCCTGAAATGTGTTAGAGATGTGGGTTTTTAAATGACTTTTACAATTGTGTTAGCTTATTTTCTCTGGCTTGAGTAACAGAATCAATACATGAAAAGGGAGCAAGTTGGTACCAGAACTCTACTGTAAATCTGTCATCTTGGCAAATATCCTTATCAACGTATTTTCTCTTGTGAACTAGCTAGAGCAGCAGAAATAGACTTCAGCAATCAGTATAGTCATCTCTGTTGGTAAAATATCTAATGTAGTAAGGAAGCACTTAAATCTTGTTTAAATCTTACTTACATATGTAAGTCAATCCAGTTTGTCTTATGTATGGCCAGATGCAAATGTTCATTGTTACTATGTAATGTGTCTCAGAAGGAGAAATTTTTCTAAATATGTTTCTGAAGTTTGAATAGGTTATATGTTCGTAGTGTTTGTGCATCTGAGGAGGAGTGTGTAACGGTGATTTCTAATAGTAAGTGCAAGTCTAAATCAAAAGGATGGGTACTTTGGGATGGATTGAAAGAATTTCTTGTGTGGGTCTTTTCTTCCTCATTTTGTTTTAGACATTGCATTACTGGAGGTGGGGAGAGGGGAGAGTTCGACTGGAGCTGAAGCTCTACACGCTGCAAGTATCATACAAAAAAAGATGGGAATTCAAGTATTTGCATCATGTTTAGCATTCAGTTTTCAAAGCCTTTAAATGAAGCCTGAGACTTCTCTCAGCTAGTACCAGTGTGAAGACAGGATTCTTATGAGTAGCTACACTCAGAGTTTTTGAATCTTCAGCTTGGTTTGCCTTCTGGGAGAGAAAGGGTTCAACTCGCATGCCAAAGTGCTGGGGAGGCTTTGGAGGGTGCTTAGCAGGGCTGAAAGTTTACAGCTTTTCTAGAATCAGGATTACTACTTTTCACTTTAGGATGGGGTTCTGTTAGATTTACTTTCCTTTACTTCTAAAGGGCGGTTGACCTCTTCAAAGGAAATGCTGTTGAAAAGGCTGAATTGTAAATCATTCCGTGCTGAGTAACTTGAATGAGAACCCTATAAACGAAGTACATCCTGAAAAGCTTAGTAACACACTAATGCTTGCATTTGTTTCAACCGGCTTCTTTTCAAAAAGTAAGCTAGAGTGGAAATAAAATAATTTTTTTTAAAAACCGCTTTTAGTTTTAATGTGCCTTTAAAAATGCTGATTTGTTCATTATGGTGACTTCTTATTGTAAAATGTGTCCAAATGGAAACAGAACTTAAGCATTTCAGGTTTACCATAACAGAGTAGCTGCCAGAAATTCTACTTTCTTGGAGGAAAGTGCTTATTGTTAAGGATGGAGCTTGTATGCAAGCTTTTGGGATCACCATGTGAATTAGTAATCCTGTCCCAAAGATTTAACCTGTGCTTCAAGAGATGCAATTTGAATTCTTGAATTTGTTGCCTCTTGAAGTGATTTTCTGTGTAACGTATTACTTAAGCAATCACAGAAGTTATGAGGATATCTGAATTACTACAGCTAGTCAAATACTTTGAAGAACATCTGAAATTCTTTGTCACCCTCTCCCTGTTTTCCTCGCTCATTAAGTAGTTGTAGCCTGTTACAAACTGATAGTAAAATGCTCTGATGGCGTAAGATTGTGGTATTGTTTTACTCTGTGTAGCTAGTGATAGGTTTTCAGAGGTTAGTTGTGTGCGTTTCGTTTTCTCGTCTATTTTGTTGTCTAGGCACCAGCAGCTGTTGATGCCTCTTTTTCCCCTCTCTAAGACAGTATTATAACCAGATTAGAAAAGTATGTATAGTGTAAGTCAGGAAGGGCATGAGAGATCTTCTGTATGTAATAAATGCTGTAACACTTTAATACTTTTCATTCCAACACTATGCAATGTAGTTGGGAAATTGAAGTGCAGGCAAGACAAGATTAGGTCTGCCTGTGAGAAAACTTCTTCCTTTACTGAAAATGTGTAGCTTTATATGTGTCTGAATGCTGATTCAGTTTACAGTAGGGGAAAGTAGAAGGGAGGGAAAGAAAAATCTGAGTTTTTCCAAGCTTGAGGGCAATGATCAAATGTAGATCTCCATGTCTAGACTGAGATCTGCAGATGCGGAAATCTGAAGCAGAATATTAGAATAAGTTAGCTATTCTATGAATATAGAATAATTAGCTATGCTACAAAAAGCAAGGGCATTGGATTGGGGTTTGTGAGGAAAAAGGGGAAAAAGTAAGAAATGCATGTAATTTGTTGAGGAAATGACCCTGTACAACAGAACAAAGAGAAAAAAGTCTGTGTGCTTATATTCAGCAATAGGGATGAAGTGGAGAACTGGAAAGAAGGTAGAGAAGACTCTAGTAGTTTAGATAGGTTTTGTTTTGGTTTTTTTACAGAGATCGAAAGGGATTTCTTGTCAGGACAAAAGTATTTCTTTCACAGTAGCAGTAATATAAAATTGTAAGTGGGATTGATAGATGATGTCTTCAACTATCATCTGAACTGGGGTACCTTATAGAATTCTTGTTCTGAGTTGCTCCTTTGATACAGAGTTTCTCATTTCTTTTGAATGTGTTTTGAATGTTTTCAGCAAAATGCAGAGATCTGAATAAACCTGAATGAAGAGAGAGATTTATTGAAATAAGAATAGATTATGTCTCTGATAATTTTTTTTTTTAATACTGAGCCTTGTATGTTTCATCACAAGATACACTGTTAATTTTTTTGTGTGAATTATTTAAAAGATGTGAAATAGTACTTTGAAATATTAGGCATGAGCTATCACTGAGAGAGCGACTTCGTTTGCATAATGTTTTCTTTGATTAAGTTAATTGAGTGGGAATTTGGAAGTAATTTGCAAACTGTAAACAACTTGGTAAGTATCTTTTTCCTGTTAGTAGTGGTGAAAACAGTTTGGTTTAAATGCTGCAGATGGGACAAATAAGGTAAGATTAGAATGATCACTAGTACAAAGGAAAACATATACAGGTTTTTTCAGTTTTGATAGATTAATAAGTATGTTAGGAAATATAAAGACTTATCGCAGTGTTTAAAACCAGCTGTGATGGTGAAGTAAAATATATGCTTCTCCGCTGTACTAAGAGACTAAGTCAAGTCTTAGCTTATTGCCCTGTAATCATGTTCTTAAATGTCTGATTATTTCTGAGTGGTTTAGAAACAACCTTTCTTATAAGCTTCAGTCCTCTAAAGTGTATACAATTTGGTAGGATCACAACGCTCTATTCTTCTTGCACCAAGATACTGCATTCTAAATCTCTCCTCACTGACACGCTTCCTGGCTGCACTGTCATCTTGGACTAATGTTTTACTTTGGGAAATCTGATGTGATATGCATCTAGTATTTAAAAAGCAAATGTGGCAGTTGCATTCTGGTTCTTTAATTTTGCAGACTACTTCGTGCAAGTGCATAAGTGAGTGTCTCTTGTGGAACCATTTTTTTCTTAGAAGAAATCTGATGTAAAGACAGCTTCTTTGTTCTGTTATATTAAATTGTGGGTTACTGGCAGACTGTTCGTAAGTGATATTTTATAGTACTAGAGTCTGTGTTATTTTCCCATTCTTTATTTGATTTGAAAATATTAACCTGATACAGCCTTCCTTTTTCTTTATTCCTTAGGTTTTAACAACCATTCGCTCAGGACACAGGGCAAATATTTTTAGTGCAAAATTCTTACCATGCACCAATGACAAACAGATTGTATCTTGTTCCGGAGATGGAGTAATTTTTTACACTAATGTTGAACAAGATGCGGAGACCAACAGACAATGCCAGTACACGTGTCACTATGGAACTACCTATGAGGTACCTCACAAAAATATATATGATCATTTTAAGATAGGGAGAATACATGTTTAGGTAGAACACGTAGGTAGAAACCAGACTGCTGAAAACTTTAGTTCAGTGAGAATTAAAGAACCTTCTTGAGTTTGGTTGTTTTTTTTTTTTCTCTTAGAGTAGGCTTTAAAAGAGAAATATGTTATCTAAATTAAATGGAGCACTTTCCAAAGGTAGTGTTATTAAGACCACTTTTCTTGAATATACATAAATATATAATTAAATCTATAAATAAT